>NW_019154087.1:55674729-55832504 GCF_002288905.1 Enhydra lutris kenyoni | reverse complement strand
CTGATCTTTATGATTTCTCTTCTCCTGCTGGGTTTAGGCTTTCTTCGTTGTTCTTTCTCCAGCTCCTTTAGGTGTAGGGTTAGGTTGTGTATTTGAGACCTTTCTTGTTTCTTGAGAAAGGCTTGTGTCACTATATATTTTCCTCTCAAGACTGCCTTTGCTCTGTCCCACAGATTTTGAACAGTTGTGTTTTCATTATCATTTGTTTCCATGAATTTTTTCAATTCTTCTTTAATTTCCTGGTTGATCCATTCATTCTTTAGAAGGATGCTCTTTAGTCTCCATGTATTTGGAGTCTTTCCATATTTCTTCTTGTGATTGAGTTCTAGCTTCAGAGCATTGTTGTCTGAAAATATTCAGGGAATGATCCCAATTTTTTGGTACCAGTTGAGACCTGATTTGTGATCCAAGATGTGATCTATTCTGGAGAATGTTCCATGTGTGCTAGAGAAGAATGTGTATTCTGTAGCTTTGGGATGGAATGTTCTGAATATATCTGTGATGTCTATCTGGTCCAGTGTGTCATTTAAGGCCTTTATTTCCTTGTTGATCTTTTGCTTGGATGATCTGTCCATTTCATTGAGGGGAATGTTAAAGTTCCCTACTATTATTGTATTATTGTCAATGTGTTTCTTTGATTTTGTTATTAATTGGTTTATATAGTTGGCTGCTCCCATGTTAGGGGCATAGATATTTAAAATTGTTAGGTCTTCTTGTTGGACAGCCCCTTTGAGTATGATATAGTGTCCTTCCTCATCTTTTGTTATAGTCTTGGGCTTAAAATCTAATTTATCTGATATAAGGATTGCCACCCCATCTTTTTGATGTCCTTTAGCATGGTGAATTGTTTTCCACTCCCTCACTTTAAATCTGGAGGTGTCTTTGGGTCTAAAAACGAGTTTCTTGCAGACAGCGTATTGATGGGTTTTGTTTTTTTTATCCATTCTGATACCCTGTGTCTTTTGATTGGGGCATTTAGGCCTTTTACATTCAGGGTAACTACTGAGAGATATAAATTTAGTGCCATTGTATTGCCTGTAAGGTGACTATTACTGTATATTGTCTCTGTTCCTTTCTGGTCTACTACTTTTAGGCTCTCTCTTTGCTTAGAGGGCACCTTTCAATATTTCCTGTAGAGCTAGTTTGGTGTTTACAAATTCTTTTAGTTTTTGTTTGTCCTGGAAGCTTTTTATCTCTCCTTCTATTTTGATGCTTGTTACCTTTGCCATTTTAGGGAAATTCTCTACAATAATTCTCTCCAATATACCTTCTCTCTCTTTCTTCTTCTGGAAGCCCAATTATTCTAATGTTGTTTTGTCTTATGGTATCAGTTATCTCTCAAATTCTTCCCTTGTGATCCAGTAGTTGTTTGTCTCTCTTTTGCTCAGCTTCTTTATTCTCTGTCATCTGGTCTCCTCTATCACTAATTCTCTCTTCTGCCTCATTTATCCTAGCAGTAAGAGCATCCATTTTTTATTGCACCTCACTAAAAGCTTTTTGATTTCAACTTGGTTAGATTTTAATTCTTTTATTTCTCCAGAAAGGGCTTTTATTTCTCCAGACAGGGTTTCTCTAATGTCTTCCATGCCTTTTTTGAGCCCAGCTAGCACCTTGAGAATCATCATTCTGAACTCTAGATCTGACATATTACCAATGTCCATATTGATTAGGTCCCTAGCCTTCAGTACTTCCTCTTTTTCTTTTCTTTTCTTTCTTTCTCTCTCTCTTTTTTTTTTTTGTGGTGAGTTTTACTACTTTGTAATTTTATCCAGATAAGTATATATGAAGGAGTGAATAAAATACTAAAAGGGTGTGGTAAGGACCCTAGGAAAATGTGCTTTAACCAAATCAGAAGAGACCCCAAATCCTGAGGGGGAGAAAGGGGATAAAAAGAAGTTTAGAAAAAAGAAAAATTAAAAAAAGGAAAAAATAAAGTGCTCCTGGGTGGCTCAGTGGGTTAAGCCTCTGCCTTCAGCTCAGGTCATGTTATCAGGGTCCTGGGATCGAGGCCTGCTTTGGGCTCTCCACTTGGTGGGGAGCCTGCTTCTCCCCCTCTCTCTCTGCCTACTTGTGATCTCTCTCTCTTAGAAAAAAAATCTATCTATCTATCTATCTATCTATAAATACACATAATAGACTGGTGAATAGAATAGTTTCACCCACTTAATTTTGGGAGTATTTTGGTCTCTTAAAAGAAACTACCTCCCCAAATTTTAAAGAATTAAAAAATACACACACACACATACACACGAAATAAGGGTAAACATGATGAAGGGATGGAATATGACTATAAAGATGAAAATTAAAAAAAAATTCTAAAAAATGAGTTGATAAGTTGGTTGGGAGAATAAAGAAAAAGAAAGTGGAGAGGATTTGCTCAGGCTGGAGTCTAGAACAAAGACCTGTGCTAGATTTAGTGTATATTTTGATCTATTAGAAGAAGTTGTATCCCAAATTTTTTTAGAAGAAAAAACCCTATGTTATACAAAAAATAAAGTTAGTTACAATGAAGGATAAAATATGAGTATAGTAAAGAAAGTTCAAAAAAGATTTTTTTAATGAAAGGTATTGCTAAGGTAAACTAGTTAAAAAACAGTAAAAGAGGAAGAGTGAAATTTAAAAAAATTTTATCTTAAGAAAAAAATAAAATTAAAAAAGTTAATTAACTTTGCAAGACTAAAGAATCATGGGGAGAAAGCCCTGAATTCCATGGTTTGCTTTCTCCTCCTCTGGAATTCTGCTGTTCTCCTTGGTAAGTGAACTTGGTCTTGGCTGGTTTCTTGCTTATCTTTTGGGAGAGGGGCCTGTTTTAGTCAGTCTCAAGTGTCTTTGCCCAATGTGGAATTGCACCGCCCTTACCAGGGTCCGGGCTAAGTAATTTGCTCAGGTTCGCTTTCTGGAACTTTTGTTCCCTGAATGCTTTCTATAGAGTTCTAGAGGATGGAATGAACATGGTGGCCTCCCAATCTCCAGCCTGGAGGAGCTGAGAGCTCGGGGCCCCACTCCTCAGTGCCCTTGGAGAAAAGCGCTCAATCACTCCTGTCTCCCTGGCCTCTGGCCACCCTCCCAGCTCACCTAGCCTGTGACCAAGCACCTCTGGCATGCAGCTCTGCCTGGAGTCTCCAAACCCAGCAGATCCCTGAGCTCTTCCAGGGGGGTCTACCCAGATCTTGTTGGGTCCCCATTCACAAAGCAGTGGCCTGATTGTGCCACAGATCACAGTTAAAGGTAATCCCAAGTTGAGAGCTCACTCCTCGGCTCTGTCTCTATAGCCAGCTTCCCTGCTCTAATACCTGTGAACTTTGCGACACTCAGACACCCCTGATCCTTCTGTGACCCCGCAGGATCTGAGACCACACTGTCCCCGTGTGGGTTTCACCCCGGCTTCACCTCTGGAGCTCTGTGCCTCAGTGGAGCAGACTTTTAAAAGTTCTGATTTTGTGCTCCATTGTTCTGCTGCTTGCCGGGAGCTGGCCACTCCCCCTGCGGTCTATCTTCCCGTTGCTTTGGATTCACTTCTCCGCAGGTCCTACCTTTCAGAAAGTGGTCGGTTTTCTGTTTCTAGAATTGCTGCTCTTCTTCTCTTCGATCTCCTGTTGGATTTGTAGGTGTTCAGAATGGTTTGATAAGCTATCTAGCTGATCTCCTGCTACCTGATGTCATCTCAGCCTGCTACTTCTCCACCATCTTGACTCCTCCTTGCACTTTGAGTTTAATTGTGATTTAAAATGTTTGAAATATATTAATCTATGATTTGGCCTTTTTCCCCCCTAAAAGCTATAAAGAAAAGCAATGGAAGCAAAACCGTGAGACCTAATTTTGATACTAATGAAACAAATATTTGTCATTGCAATAATAATCACAATTGTACTATTTTCTTTGAAAGTAAATACAAATGCTTTGTGGAAACTCACAAGAGTAGACTCACAAGAAGATTAAATTGTGTTACATTTTGTTACCAAACTATTTTCAGAATGATTACACCTTTCACTGCAAAGGCAAGATAAATTGTTAAAATCTGCTGATTAGACTTCTTAAAATTCAAAAGAAAGACTGAGTGATGGAAAAGGTGTTTCAAAAAGTATGATGTGAAAAAGATTTTTAAGTGAAAAGAAAGTATTGTATCATAGAGTAATTCGTAGTATTTAGTTAGTTCTTTTAATAAAATGCATAAAATAATGATGTAACATACATTCAGTATCCTTTCAGATTCATTGAGATAAAAGATAAAGTATTTTGTGTTTGGCCACTAAGTGCAATGGATTTTAATTTCTTCAAAATATATTGCTTCACTGCTTCCTATTGTGAGAAAATAAATGACTTAATTGTTAGATTAATTTCTTAGGGCTGCCACAGAAGTACTACAAAGTTGGTAGCTTAAAACAACAGAACTCTATTGCCCTACAGCTCTGAAGGCTCAAAGTCCAAAAATCCCAAATTCAAAGTGTTGGCAGGGCCATGCTCCCACTGGAGCCTGTAGGAGAGAGTCCTTCCTTGCCTCTTTCTAGCTTGCTGTAGTGCTGTCAGTCCTTGGCTTTCCTTGGTTTGCAGCTGCACCACTTCTTTTCTGCCTATGTAGTTTGTCACATGTTGCTCTGCCTCTGCATCTGGATCTTCTCATGGTCTTTATCTCATCTTGTGAGAACACCACTCATATTGGATTAGGGCCTACCCTAATGACCTTATCTTAAGTTATTACATCTGTAAATACCTTATTCCAAATAAGATCACATTCCCAAATAACAGACGTTAGATTTTCAACATTTTTTTTAATTTGGCAGACACAATTTAGCTCATAACAGATGCTATTTGTGAAAAAAAAAAAAAGAAAAAAAAAGATAATATAGATATGTGTTCATCCCACAAACTGCTTACATTCTGATAAGTATATATTATATTATTTGGATAACTCTTTACTTTGAGAATGGATGGAACCTGTTACTTGCTTCTAACAATAGAATATGGCACAGGTAATGGGGTGTCATTATTGTGATTATATTACAATATATATAAGACTTTGTCTTGCTGGCAGACATGTTAGAGAGGCTGCCCCTCACTGTCTCCTAAGAAAGAAGTGGTAATGAATAAGTGCCTATCTTGGAAAAAAACCATGTAGCATGGAACTGTGAGTAGCCTCTAGGAGTTAAATGCTGTCACCAGAAATAAACTGAAGCAACTCTGTCATGCAGCCACAAGCAAATGAATTCTGCCAACAATCCAAGGAAGCTGAGAAGCAGATCCTTCCATGGTCAAGCCTCTGCTGAGATCATACCCCTAGCTAGAACCTAAATATCCAGATGGGCAAAGCCTAGAGCAGAGACCCAGCTAAGCTTTTCCCAGGAATCTGAACCACAGAAATAATAAAATAATAAATGTACATTGTTTTAAGTGGCTAGATTTGTAGTCACTTGTGCAACAATATAAAACAAACACAATGTATATATATTATAAGCTCCTCAAAGTGGTTGTAAGAAGTAAATAAGGGATGGATATAAAAGAAACAACAGAAAGCACAGCATACTGTAGGCACTGAACATATTAGTTCCCATAACTTTCTCTGAATCCAGAACATGAAATTCTAATCACAACTTAAAACTAAGTCAATATATAAAAGGCAAAGAAGGCGCCTGAGTGGCTCAATCGTTCGGCCTCTGCCTTTGGCTCAGGCCATGATCCCAGAGTCCTGGGATCAATCTATGTCAGTCTCTCTGCTAAGCAGGGGAGTCTACTTCTCCCTCTCCCTTTGTCCCTGCTCCTGTCCTTTGTCTCTCAACACTCACTCTCAAATAAATAAATAAATAAAATCTTTAAAAAAAGAAGGTGAAGTAACAGACAATAAATTGACCTGTATGAAAATTAAGTGTATTAACACTTGGCTGTTTTTAGTAGCAGTAATAAAAAATTCAAAATAAAATTTGTCAAAATGTCTATACTACAGAAAGAGATCTACAGATTCAATGCAATCCCCATTAAAATCTCAATGGAATTCTTTACAGACATGGAAAGACTATCCTAAAATTCACATGGAACCACAAAGACCCCACTAGTCAAATCAATATTGAGTGGAAAGAACAAAGCTGGAAGCATCATGCTTCCTGATTTCAAAATATATTACATAGCCACAATAATCAAAATCATGTTGTACTGTCATAAAATCAGATAGCTCACTGGAATAAAGTAGAGAGTCCAAAGATAAGCCTACACATGTATGGTCAACTTATCTTGGACAGAGCTCCCAAAAATACACAATAGGGGAAGGATAGTCTCTTTAACAAATGGTTCTAGGAAAAATGGATACCGACATGCAAAAGTATGAAACTGTAAACTTATCTTACATCATACACAAAGATAAACTCAGAATAGATTAAAGATTTAAAAATGAGGAATTATAAAACTCCTAGAAGAAAACATAAGGAAAAAATTCATGACACTGTTCTTGGAAACGATTTCTTGACTTTTACATCAAAAGCACAAGACAAAAGCAAAAATACAAAAAAAACAATGGGAGTGCATCAAATTAAAAAGCTTCTGCACACTGCACAGCAAAGGAATCAATCAAAGAGTTAAAAGGCAGCCTATAGAATAGGAGAATATATTTGCGAACCATCTATCTGATAAGGGAATAGAGATTTCTCTTAGGGTTAACAGGAATATGATAAAATATTCAATGGGGAGTAACAGGGGAAGAGTTAATCAAAATCACATTATATCATACCTGTTATGATGGCTATTATTAAAAAAAAATAAGTATTGTCAATGATGTGGAGAAATTAGACTCTTACATACTTTTGGTGAAAATGTAAAACGGTGGGGCCATTATGAAAAAGGGTTTGGTTGTTCCTCAAAAACTTAAAAATTGAATTAATGTAAGATCCAGAAATCCCACAGAAGTATATATCCAAAATAATTGAAATCAGGATCTCAAAGAGATATATGCATTTCCATATTCTTTGCAGCATTATTCATAATAGCCAAAAATATAGAAATAATCGAAATGTCCATCAACAAAGGAATGGATAAAGAAATTGTCTTCATTGTCTGTAAGATTTGTTGCTGATGAGAAATCTTATATCAGTCTAGTTTTCGTTCCTTTTAAATAAATTCTTTTCTTTCCTCTTGGATGCAATTCAAATCCTCTTTTTATTATCAGTATTCTGAAAGTTTACAATTATTTATCTTCTACTTGGTATTTGTTTGTATGTTCGTTTGATAATTATACTGAGTAGTTGTAGGCCTTTAAATATGAAGGCTTGGGTCTTTTGGTTCTAGTAAATGCTCTTATACTATCTAATTTTATGGTTTCCTTTTCCACATTTTCTTTATTCTTGCTCTCTAGAATTTCTAGAATTAGAAGGTAGACTATTTCATTTATGTGTGTATGTTATTTTTCTTCATTTTTTGAATTTAATCAGTCAAGTAATATACAGCCATAATTTTTTTGCCTTTCTTTTTTTATCTTCAGTTTTACTTTGGGATTTATGTTAATTTCTGCAATCATCATTTTAATTTAAGAATTTTTTTTATTTATTGAATAAATGTGCTGTTCTTGTTCTATGTATACTTTATCTTATTAAGTGACTCTGAGATATTAATTTTTTTAAGTTCTCTTCTATTCCCTGAATTGTCCCTGTCTCCTTGAGTCTTTTTTTTTTTTAAGTTTGAAATTCTTGTTTTATATTCAAGACGCTTCTTAAACATTTAATATTCTTGATTGTCCTGTATTTGATTGAAACAAAATAAAAGTTGTTTTGGGGCTGGCATATTGAGCTTGTATTTTGATGGTTAAGCATCATTTTAAGATGTTTGGTAAACAATAATGACAATATCGGGACCATGTTGCCTATATATAATCCTAGAAGCCAGAATATTTGTTTAATTTTAGTTTACTTGAGAAAAGCTTCTAGATTTTTGTGCTTTGATTTCTTTGTTTAGGTCATGAATTTAAACAGTTTGGGAGGCCATTGGAACAGGAATCTTTGTATGTGAATGTTATAAATATACATAGATTTATATGTGTTCAAAATATTTTTTTGATAAGAGTTCATGATCAGAAAAAATTTCAGAGCTTATTGTTGACAACAATATATCTATTCAAATGAATATGATTTTTTTTTTTTTTTTAGATTTTTATTTTATTTGACAGATAGAGATCACAAGTAGGCAGAGAGGCAGGCAGAGAGAGAGAGAGGAGGAAGCAGGCTCCCTGCCGAGCAGAGAGCCCGATGCGGGGCTCGATCCCAGAATCCTGGGATCATGACCTGAGCCGAAGGCAGAGGCCTTAATCCACTGAGCCACCCAGGTGCCCCTGAATATGATTTTTAAATAAACATGCATCAAATGAATGAATGAATGAAATGAATTCAAGTGAATTCAAATGAACTGAATTTCAAATGAAAATGATTGAATCATTTAGGCTTTGGCTTATGTGATACCAAATTAAATGGCCTTTTACATTATATTAAATGGGCAGTAAAATTAACTTTGGTGCATTATTTATATAACTAAAATTTGGAGTGAGATTGAGACAGGTGAGAACATGAAATTCATTTCTATATTAAGATAGGTATGTGTGCTGATTCATTGATATAAAATACTGCTTTTATGTAAAATCATTCTAAGCAGAATGTTATTCTGCTGAATATGCTAACATGTTGAGCTCCTTTCTAATGATTATGATCTGAGATTCTGAAGTACAAGAAAAGTAGTACTATGGCCCCCTATCCAAAATGCATGTCAGCAGGATTCTGTGGAAGCTCTAACCATGACAGAGTACCATGACATAAAGAGTAATTTAGCTAATTCCTCAGGGAATTCTAAGAAAGATATTTTCTTACAGACATTATCTAGTTTCTGGCTTCTCATTAATTAGCAAATACTTTGTGCAGATACTTTATAAGGCAGTCTGATAATAATAGTAATAATTCCTAATAATGACAATACACACAAGTGACAAAATCTTCCTCATGTATAACAAAAATTCAATATAATTTCCACTTTCAGAAAGTTTTTTTTCTGAATGTAAGCATATTTTATTTTATTACAGTAAGAACATAATATGAAATTCACTGTCTTAAATTTTTAAGTGTAACAATATATTATTGTTGACTATAGGTACAATGTTGTGCATAAAATCTCTAGAGCTTATTCAACTTGTTTAACTGAAACTTTATGTCTGCTGATTAGTAACTCCCCATTCTCCCCTTTCCTTAACCCCTGTTAACCACCACTCCACTCTTTGAATCTATGAATTTGACCAATTGACATACCTCATATAAGTAGAACCATGCACTATTTGTCTTTCTATGGCTTATTTTACTCAGCATAATGTCTAAAGTTCCATCCATGCTGTCCCATATTGCAGAATTTTCTTCTTTTTTAGGGCTAAATACCCCCTTTTTTCTCTTTTCTTTTCCTTTTTTAAAAGATTTATTTATTTTAGACAGAAAGAGAGAGCGCATGTCTGTGAACAGGGGGGAGGGGCAGAGGAACTGGGAGAGAATGTCAAGCCGACTTCCAGCTGAGTGTGGATCCTAAAGCAGGGCACTATCCCATGACCCTGAGATCATGTCCTGAGCCAAAATCAAGAGTCAGAGGCTTAACAGACTGAAACACCCAGGAGCCCCAATGCTAAACTCTCTTTTTAAGGTTAAATATATACCATGGTATATATTGCTATATGAATATGCCTTTTTTAAAATTTATTCATCTGCCAATAAACAGTTAAATTGTTCCTGAATCTTGGCTATTGTAAATAATGCTACAATGAGATAGAAGTGGTAATATCTCTTTGAGATCTTGATTTCAGTTCTTTTAGATAAGTATCCTGAAGTGGGATTACTGGTTCATATGGTAATTCTATAATTTTTTTTTTTTTTCTGATAGAGATAGAGCTAGCATGCATGAGCAAGGGGAGAGGGGCAGAGAGAGGGAGAGAGAATCCCAAGAAGACTCCACACTCAGAGTGGAGCCCACCCAACATAGGGTTCAATCCTATGTGCCCGAGGTCATGACCCTGAGGTTACAACCTGAGCTGAAATCAAGAGTTGGACACCCAACTGACTGAGCAACCCAAACACCTTAATTCTGTCAAACTTTTTGAGGAAATTTCATACTGTTTCCCATAGTAGCTATATAATTTTCCTTCCCACCAACAGTGTACAAGCCTTCAAATTTCTCCATATCCTTATCAATACTTGTTATCTTTTGGTTTTCTTGATAATAGCCATCCTACTAGGTGTGATATTGAATTGTGGTTTTGATTTGCATTTCCCTCCTAATTAGTAATGTTGAGCATTTTTCATGCATCTGTTGACCACTGTATGTGTTCTTTGAGGAAATATTTATTAAAATCCTCAGCCCATTTTAAGTCTGGTTTTTAGTTTTTGTAAATTAATTTTAATGAAACCGAATTCAATGTGCAATGGATTTTTCCAATTTATTTCGTTAGACAAAATAACTAAAATGTACAAGGAAACTCACCTTGCCTTTGCCATCTACCTCCTCCTCAACTACCCCCCCTTTTATTTGTTCTTAATTTTGAGAGAATAATCTGAAATAAAAGGTGCTCTGCTGTCAGATCTCTTTCTAATACTTTTTAATTGTGATGTTGAACAACTTGGTTGTTCACTTAATTTCAATTTGTCAAATGTATAAGTATACAATAGTAGTGAGCCCACTAGATTGTTTAGAAGATTCAGTTTGGTAACATACGTGACAGTGCCCAACATTGGCTAAGTATATAATGTAATCTTGAAAATAATATTCCTTTTCCAGTCTAATTTTTACTCTTTCTGTCCAGGTTTCCCATATTCCAGTCAACATTTAGTTAAGCTCTTTGTGATGTCTTTTTTCTCCAGTCTAGTACACAATATCTTACACATCTTAATCCTTAGGCAATTAGATCCATCAGAAAATATAGCCCAACAATGCAAGATCCCTTAGCCAAGGTAGACTCAGCTCTTCTTTTATGGAGAAGTTTCCTTTGTAACAGAAACCAAAATCAAGGTTATATAAAACACAGGAATTTGGGGAGGGGGTTAAAGACCTTAAAGAATTATTTCTATTCCTCAGTATGTGAAAAAAGAAACAAAACAAAATGGTATTTTTGGAGATGATCTCATCATTTCACTGAATCGTTAATTAGCTCTTGATTTTTGGGGGAGTAATTTTTTAGTTTGTAGATTATCCTTGTCCTTCATTTCTCCACCCTTTTTTGTCTGCCTCTTGGCTATTTTTATAGCTCATTACTGCCTCTCTCAGAGGATGGGCAATGGAAATTAAAGAAGATGAAACTCAAACTCAGACACTACCTATGTAACATAAAACACGCCTTCAGGGATGAAAGAAAACCCATGGGGTTGGATGTAGGGATCTTAATGACAGAATTATACTCACTATTTGATTTCACTGTAATCCACACAGTGCTGGGCAGCTACTTAAGCTCATTTTATTCTTGAAATCGTTGACTGGCACTCATTACTACAGTGATATCCATTAGACACCCAGGCCATCAGGCATGCTTGAGTAATTGTCTTGATCTTTGACTAGTGAGCATGGGTCTCCATGTAGCTTTTATTTATTTATTTTTTTTAAAGATTTTATTTGTTTATTTGACAGACAGAGACCACAAGTAGGCAGAGAGGCAGGCAGCAGGGGGGCGAGAAGCAGGCTCCCTGCTGAGTGGAAAGCCTGATGCAGGGCTCCATTCCAGGACCCTGAGGTCATGACCCAAGCCGAAAGCAGAAGCTTTAACCCACTGAGCCACCCAGGCACCCCTCCATGTAGCTTTTAAAGCCTCATCTCTGTCTGTATGCAGATTTGCTTACCTATTCTCATTCCACATCCGCTTACTAGGACTTGGCATCTCAAATGAACTTCGAATTTCATAGAAACCTGCCAGATATGCTGGTATCCTAGGAACCAATATAGCTAGTGACTTCAAGGGCATGAAAAGATCAGACTTCCCTCATTTTTCATGCTCTAATGAAGGATTGGTTTACATTCTTCAATGATCTGTTCTGTGTAAGGTGTGGCCACCAGTAGTTTTCCATTTCTTCCTGGAAGTTTGTTTTTCTATAAATGCCATAGTCTTTGCCAAAAATATAACTTTGATGAAAAACTGGCTTGTTTTTCAAAGACACCAAAATCCAGTTTATAACAACCAGTTGCGCCATCAATACTTATCTTAGTGTTATAGTTTGCTAGCATTTTCTATTCATACAATTGGTTTTGGAACTATGGATGTCTGTGGATTTCAAGTAAGTCTGCTTTAACTTCTCATTAGCATGAGAATTCAGAGTGGGTTGCTGTGCATTGGCTTGATACGATTTCAAATCCACTTGTTTGTGACTTAAGTGAAGTTGTTTTACTCCACCAATTTATGACAGAGACAAAAAAAATTAAGTTGTTTTTAGAAGTAAACCTATTTTGATATAATAATGAAGTAGATTGTGTCAGGATGTCATCATCTCATCTGTTCTCACTGATAAGAACCTAGTAGCCAGAGCTCCTAAAGTGTCCCACCTAGAGCTTATCGATAAAAATGTATGAAGAAGCAACTCTGTTAAGGGGGCATTTAGATCATAATTACTGAGTTTGTGAAGACTGTACAAAGTGTTTTATCTGGGTCAGGCAACACTTTGCTGATCTACAGTAGCTCTCCAAAGATCTTGGGACATTAGCTCCTGCCACAGTAAAGGTGACTTTTTTACCAGCAGTGACAAAAGCCACTTAGTGGGCCACCCCCAGGTCATCTTGCCCATTGTTTCCTAGCAACATGCTCTAGCAACAGGGGACTTTTATTTTTGCATGCGGCAGGACATTTATTTTGCAGCAGGACATCAGGTCTTCCTTGGTTAACCTTCTTTCCTAGAACCAACCAGTGTAAATGTACACCTCAACTAAATTTGGACTTTGTTCCATTTCTCTCTTGTTGCCTGGAACAATAGTGTGATTAATCTATTATTGATTTGAAATATATTATTTCTTTATTAGCTTATTAAAATATATCCTGTATGCTCTTAGTTTTTGAAATTCTTGCAGTGAATCTGCATTAAATAAATTGCTGGCAGAGACAAACTCAGTCTCTGAGTATTAATTTGCCTCCTCAGAACAAAACAGGGGAATAGTCAGCTGAATAGTGTGTAAATGAGTTATTTTTAATTTTTTTAAATGAGTTATTTTTTAGAAGCACCATTAAACTCTTGGCAAGATTGCTTTTCTATTGTCTAACAATATGAATTTCTATTGTCTAACAGTATGAATTTTTCTATTGTCTAACAGTATGAGCAGATAGAAACCCCTGAGAAACTCCTACTCAGACACTCACTGGATATTTCATTTACCTACTGTTGGCTTAATAATGTTCAACTCAGTTTTCAAGACTTACTCAGGCTTCAAAGGAAAAAAAAGTGCACTTGAAAACTGCAATGTTAAATATTAGAATCTGCCCCGCCCCCTGCCACCCCACCAGCACCATTGGCTGAAATTGCCAAAATTGCCTTCTAAATGTTGGAATGACCCCCTAGTACGGGAAAATTGGAGTAACTGTGGCGGAAGTCTTTTCTTCTAGGTTCAATTTTATATATATTTAGACTGAAACAACACTTAGGACAGGACATGCTGATGAGGCAAAGAAAAATGGGATTAGGAAGAAGAGGGAGGAACAGAAAATCAATGAGGAGTTTGTACAATGAGAAAGGAACAAAAAGGCTGTAGTCTCTTGAATATAGGACTGTATGAATATGTTCTGTGTTCTCCAATCTGAGAGGTAAGCCAGTTGCTGAAAGTCTAATTGTCCATGAATATCTCTTTATTAGTAGTATTTCTGGAGGAATTAGGCTGAAAAGGAAATGTGTGAGGTGAGTTGGCAAAGTGTAAAATTCATTTCACACCCATTACTGGGTCTCAAGAAACTGGCTCAAAGATTTGAAAGGGCAAGTCACTGTATGTGTGAGGAGTAATAACCCGGTCTTCAGAATGCTGCAGTGGCAGACAATAATCCCATTGTGAAAACTTATGACAGTAGTGAAATTAATTAGCTCTCTTCTCCAACTGCGTGAGGGCTCCAGCAAGAGTTAGAGCTCAGAGGAACACCCTAGCAGGGGGCATGGACTTCAAAAGGAAACGAGGAGGGAAAGTATTTTTCTCTCACCAAACTGTCATGTCTATGTCACAGAGAAAATGGATGAAAACAACAAAAATGGCACTTTTTTCCATCTTGAGCATTTAATTGAGATCTTAGGTTGCTTTTAAAAATGAAATATGGGATAATTAACTCTCTTATCAGACAACAGCCAGACTGCAATGATTGTTTAGAAGAATTAGAAAGGGAATCTGTTCTATAGTCAACATGACCTTTTTCATTTATTAGGTTGTTTATCTGGCTGCTTTAAAAAGTTTTTCCAGAAACTTTTCTTTTTAACTACATGGGTAAATATCTTTGTAGGCTTTATTAATTGATTTTTAAAAGTCACATTCAGAGTTCCACGCCTTGCATTTGCAAAGGTCAGGAATGTGTTGCTCATAAATAGCATGGGGGTGCATCCTATAAATAATATTTCTGATTTTAAAAGGTCATATGAGAAGGAAGAAAAAAATTCGTCTTTGTATTTCATGTGTCTCAGACGTATCATGTGCTTTTGTAAATGAGTCTTTTGCCAACGTACCATATAATAAGCTTTTCCTAACAGTATTTCCACTCCTCTAATCTAGATTTTACTGTAACTAGGTTAGAAGGAAAGAGTAAGCCTCATATGGCTTAGCAACTGATATCCATCTGATTTGGGGAAATCATTGGAACCATGAGACTTAGATTTCAGAGGAATGTTAAAAATTAGCTTAAATACCCTCTTTTACCAAAGGAGACATGAAGACCAGGCATGTTACATGACTGTTCTAGTAAAAGAACTACTTGTGTCAGAGTGGAGCTAGAACCTTGGTATCCTGCTTCCCAATTTTGTACTCTTTGTTAATATTATCTCAATGAGCTCCCAGAAATACTTCCTTTAGACAGAGGGTCTTCACAAAGCTCATTCTCAAAAAAAGTCCTAATTAGAATTTATTTTATTTTATTCATATTTTATTTTAAGTAAATCTTTACTTATAAATGTGTTAAACAATTCATGTATAGTTTGATGAAGTATCTCAGAGTGATACTTTGGAACTAATACTCAAGGAAATACAATATTGCCTGCAACCCAAAAGCTTCCCTTGGTTTTATTTTTTCAGTCATTACTCTTACCTCCTCCCCAGAGACAATAGCAATCCTGATTTCTATCACCATATATTGGCTTTTGCCTGTTTTTGAACTTTATATATAAGTATATTCTTCTGGTCTGGCTTCTATTCCTTCAAGATTTTGTTTCTAAAATGTATCAATGTTGTTTCATACATTTTGTTCTTTTTTATTGCAGTATTGTCAGTCATTCTTTATATGAATATGTCACCATTACTTTATCTATTCCAATACTGATGACTAATTGGGTTGTTTCCAGGTTGGGACAGTTGCAAATAATACTTCTATGAACATTCTTGCTGTCTTTGGATGCACATATGTACATGTTAGATGTATTCCTAGAAATGAAATAAGATAATGAAATATGCATATGTTTAGTAGATGTATTTAGCTTTCCAAAGTGGTTGTACCAGTGTACACTCCTGACAGCAGTATACAACTGGCTAGTACTCAGACCAAAACTTGGTGTTACCGGCATTTTTAATGTTATCGATTCCAGAACATGGGTAGTGGGGTCCTATTGTGATTTTGATTTTCATTTTCCTGGTTGCTAAATATTTTGAATGTTTTTTCAAATTGTTTATTGGTCTTTTTGTATTTTCCCTTCTGAAGTGCCCATTCAGGTCTTTTGCACAATTTTCTCTTGATTTGTCTACATTTTTATTGGTTGGTAAGAGTTCTTTAGCATTTCTGGATGAGTTCTTTGTCAGCTAAACACATTATAAGTATGTTCTTGACTTTTTACTCTTTAAATAGTGTTTTGATGAAAAGATATTCCTAATTTCAGTGTAGTCCAATATAACAAATTTTCCTTATGGTTAGTGTTTTTTTGTGTGTGTGTGCTCCATTTAAAAATATGTGCTTACCTTTAAGACTTGAAAGATACTCTCCCATGCTATTGGTTAGTTTATTTATTGTTACACCTTTGATATTACACCTATAAGTTCCCTGGAATTGCTTTTATGTGCATGATGTAAGGTAGAGAATTGATATTATTTTTTCTCATAAAGGCTTCCAAGTTTTTCAGTGTAATTTCTTGAAAAGACTGGCCTTTTCACTGTTTTATAATATCCTTTCATCATAAATCGTGTATCCATATATGGGCAAGACTTTCTATGCGGTTCCATTGGTCTGTTTGTCATTGTGACCATATCATCCTGGTTGAATTTCCCTCTATTCTATTTTTTAAAAATACCTATTAGTTGTAGGGGTTCAGTCTTTCCTTTTACATTCTCTCTATTTTTACATGCAGCCTCCTGGGTAATTTTTTTCAGATTTATTTTCTAGTTTATTGTTTTCTTCTTCTATATATTTAATTTGCTAGGAAATCATTCCGTCAATATTAAATTTTTGTCCTGAAGTTCCAATGAAGTCTTCTTCTATTACTAAGATTGTGTTGACTTTTTTATGCCTTTAAACATGCTTATATTCTTTCAGATTATGTTCTAACAAAATTTTAAATAATGTTAATGTTTATTTGATGACTCACAATTTTGTTTATTTTGTAAGTTTTTGTTATATGTTCAATCTTTAGTTAGGATTTATTTTTTCCTGTGTTAATCTCTCATGACAAGAAGAAATTCCTCTTTATCCCCTAAGAAGGGGTTTAGAATTTGCTTCTGTCAGGTATCTTATGCATATCATTATTCTGGGGCCAATTTTTATGTTAAATCTCAACTTTCTGGGCCACATGACAATGCAAACCCAAAGTCTGTATTAGGTCAGGCCCAAGATTTCTTGGTGGTTTATTTTTTACCCAGAACCTTCTTAATCATAGACCTTTAGATTGGTTAGACCACAGATCAGTTAAGGAGGTCAAAGGGTGCAAAATTCCAGTTATAAAATAAATAAGTCTTAGGATATAACCTACAGTTACATAATACTGTTAATAATACTGTATTGCATACTTGAAAGTTGATAAGGGAGTAGATCTTAAAAGTTCTCATCACAAGGTACAAGTGTTGTACCTATGCATGGTGACATATGCTAACAAAAATTATTATGGTGATCATTTCACAATATGTACAAATATTGAATTGCTATATTGTATGCCTTAAACTAATATAATGTTACATGTCAATTATATCTCAATAGCAAATGTCATTGCTTTGTACTTTATATAAAAATGTTATTTTTATATACTACATTTTTATATACTATATATACTATATTTTTATATACTATATATATATGTATATATATATACTACAAATAAACCTTACAATACTTAATTGTGTTCATTATTACAATAGTTGCAATAATGAACTGAAAAACTAATTCAAAACTACAGGGGGAAGTCTCCTTTCCCTTCTGTGGTAGTCTGCCCACAGAATATTGGCATTGAAAGACCACATATTTTGCTTTTTTCCCATCTACATTTTACAGTTTACTTTACCTCGTCTCTTCCCTGCCCCACTTTGCTTAATAACAGAATGGAAACTCTAACATGCCTGCCATGTCTAATGCACAGGTAAGTATACAAGCTTAAGTCACTGCTTCAGTGACTATGTGTTAAACAGACCAGATGAACCAGAGATTTTATCCTGGAGCTGTTCCAGAAACTTAATCTTATTATATATACTAACGGCAAATACACAACACTTTGTGAATCATGCACTCTCTTCCAGATCAATGGTCAGAAAGATTCCAGGCTTAGCAAAGCAGCGGATAATGAGAGAAATAATCAAGGAGACCAGGGTTGGAGCTAATTCATCTTTGTTACGAATCTTCATTGCAGAAATATTGGCAGTACCAGCCATGAGATTCTAGCTAAGGATGAGAGGAAGAAACTTCTATTTTCATTCTCCTGGGGAAATAAGAACTAAAAATGAATTGGGGTCTGGGGGAAAAAATACCAAGCAGAACATTCTCATCTGACTGCTCAGATTTCTTCATAAAGCTGCATATCTAAGATTTTTAAAAAATATTTTATTTATTTATTTGACAGACAGAGATCACAAGCAGGCAGAGAGAGAGAGAGGAGGAAGCAGGCTCCCCGCTGAGCAGAGAGCCTGATGCGGGCCTCGATCCCAGGACCCTGAGATCATGACCTGAGCCAAAGGCAGAGGCTTTAACCCACTGAGCCACCCAGGCACCCCTGCATATCTAGGATTTTTTATTTGCTCCTGGAGAGAATTAGAAATACGGAGAGATGTAAATCATAAGTGCAGTAAGAAGGAAAGTAAATCCAAGAAAAAGCTTTCAATCTTTTTATTTTGGTGAAATATTTCTCTATTTCTAAGCTCCTAATTTTGTTTTTATTTTTATAGTTCGTGTAATCTTAATTGGGACTGCAAAAATCAAACCTTTAAGTCTCCATTTCCATGCTAGTGTGTCAAATGGGAAACTTCTCCTTTTGTATCATCAGTATTTAAGTGTTCCCTCAGTTACAAATTGTCTTAAAGTGGAAATTGACCTGATGACAGTTAAGAGTGCTTTTGCACTAGCGAAAATTTTATTGAATCTGTTAAACTCGCGGAATTTAAATAATGGATTTTTCATGTTTAAAGTATCAGAATGGAATTTGATTTTATTTTGCATATATCTTTTTTAAAGTATTAATTAGCTTTTTCCTACATCTAAGTGAGTTTTATATAGGATGAGTTATGATGAGTACTGGTTCATATATGAGATAAGGAGGACATGTAGAGTTGGTTTCTTATTTTATAGACACTGGTAGATTGGCTGAAACTTGTCAGGGCAACGGCAAGAAGACCCACAGTCTAAGCCATCTCCTCTTCCCTGTGCCATGATACTAGCTCCTGCTACACCAGCAAATGCTATTGTCATTGCTATCTTTCCCTTCTCAATAGGAAAAATTTAATCTTGCTACAGATACAGGTTAGCTGTTTAATACACCAAATGAATTAAATCAAGGAGAATATGGAAATTGTCCAGAATTGCCCAAACATTTCTAGTCATTCTTAGTTTGACCAAATGCTATAAGTAATTCATTCTGCAGTGGTACTAAACAAATTCAAATATTTAAGGCCAGATATATACCTGGGTTGGAATTAGATTATATTTAATTGTTTAAAAATGTACATTTATCTAGTAAGATTTGGCTCTTTGTCCAAACAAAATGATACAGGACAAGAAGTCTAACAGAAATTTACCTATCTATGATTTAACATTCTATTTTTCTTAAGCTACAATGAAGATAAATGTATCCTTACCTTAATGCCATCCAGCTAACAGCTAATGTATACTGAACACTCATTTTATGTAGAGTTCTACAAGCATTATATTCTTTAAGCTCATGAAAGTTTTTGAAGTAGGTTCTATTTTTGTCATGCGTATTTCGGGGATAGGGAAACTGAGGCCTAGCAGTGGTAGAGCTAAGATTTGAAAGAAGGCTTTTCAAAACCCAGAAATCTGTCACAAATCTGGCAATCCAGGTGATAGCCAGTGAATAATTTATCTGTCTTTATCTATTTATCTATCATCTATCTATCATCTACATTGATTCTCAAAGAAATGTGTAAGAAATTATGAGTATATTTGCTATAAAAGGGTATTGTGTTCTTCCATCTAAGAGTTCAGAGGATGCATTTTTTTTTTCGTAGCAGAGGACCATATTATTGAATTTGTTTTGCTCCCTAAAGTTTCTTCTTATGTCTGTCTTAAGATAAATTACATAGTATCAGTTAGGTTTCTTTTAGTTACAAGAGACAGAAAATACTTAGATTGGCTTAAACAGAAAGAATAGTAGCAAAATATTGTCTTCTGTAACTAAGTCCAGGGACAGCTTGATCCAGAAGCTCTAGAGATGTCATCAGGATCATATTTCTTTCCATGGGGTGGCAACCTTGGCTGCTACCAGTATCCAGTCTTCATGTGCTGAGGACAAGCATAACAGAGAACTCGCTTTTTCTCCCCAGGAGATCCATGCACATCCCAGTGCTAATTTTATTGAATCTGATTTTTGTCATGTGGCCATTCTTAAGCTAATCACTGTGCTTATGGAAATGTTATGCTTTACTTGTCCAAGTCCAGATCATAAGTCCACTCTTTGTAATGGGTTGAGGGCAGTGAGTAGACCTGTGCAATCCAAATGGATTAATGATGGACTTGTAGGTCTTTAAATAAAATTTAGCAAATTATTATCATAAGAGGGGGGATAGATATTGCATGGTTAGAAAAAAATATACTACAGTGTTCCAAATAGTTCACATATTTTATAAGTGATATAGAATCATTTTGTAGAAAAGTCATGGTATTAGGGCAGAACTAATGAAAAAAAATGCACATCAGATATTGAATTTTATGGCAAAACATTTAAAAATACTGATTTTTTTTTTTTTTTTTTTTTTTGCCAGAGACCAGAATATTATTTTTGTAAGTTAGGCTGATGATGTCACTCTCCAGTACTGGTAGAGATTTAAGCAAAGGCCTGCTAAACTTTGAAAAGCAACTGATTAACCACAGGAAAAAAAGTATGTGACCAGAGGTTAAGTGATTAATGGAACTTTTGACTTGGGAGTCCAAAGGTGAACACTAGCTTACCAGTACTGATGTTTCCTTCTGAGGCTTAAGAGTACAGGATTTTTGCTTATTAAAGAAAAAAAAAATGGATTGGAGCACCTTGATGGCTAGGTGGTTAAGTGGCTGCCTTCGGCTCAAGTCGTGATCCCTGGGATCGAGCCCTGCATTGGGCTCTCTGTTCAGTGGGGAGCCTGCTTCTCCCTTTCCCTACCACTCTGTCTACTTGCGCTCTCTCTCTCTCTCTCTCTTTGTCAAATAAATAAATTATTTTTTTTAAAAAAGTGGATTATACTTGTATTTTCATTGAGTATAAATTTGCCACCATCTCAAAATGAGGAAGAGAACTTTATAACTGATTGGCTTTAGTTCTCTTGGAATCTTTTGTATGTTGGTAATGGTTACATGTCTATGCACTGATAGTAATATTACTCATAATATTATTATTAGTAAATATAGCTGAAACTTATTGAATATTGACTAAGTGTCATGTATTCTTATGAGCACTTTTTAGACTTTTTCTCAGTCTAGACTCCTGAACAGAAAACCAAACCTGCATATCTAACTGCCTCCTGGATATCTTTTCTTGCGTGTTTTGAAGGTATCTTATCCTCTTCAACTTCAAACTTTCCATTATTCTGTTTTCTAGGTTGGTAAACTGTGTCTTTTTCCACTCAGCCCCTCAGTCTTGGCTCTGGACATCATATTGGGCCTGTTGTTCTTTCATTCCATCCTGACTGATGAAGCATCAATCCCTTATAGAAGTCAGTTCTTGTGTTGCAGAACACCTACCATTCTTCACCTCTGTGGCCGTCACCTGGTTTATACCTTACCTGTTCTATGGACTGCAAGAAGCTTTTTTTTTTAATTAATTAATTAATTAATTAATTTTTCAGTGTTCCAGAATTCATTGTTTATGCACCACACCCAGTGCTCCATGCAGTACGTGTCCTCCTTAATTACCCACCACCAGGCTCACCCAACCCCCACCCACAACCCTCCAAAACCCTCAGTTTGTTTCTCAGAGTCCACAGTCTCTCATGGTTTGTCTCCCCGCCCCAGTTTCCCCAACTCACTTCTCCTTTCCATCTCCCAATGTCCTCCACATTATTCCTTATGCGCCACAAATAAGCAAAACCATATGTAAGAAGATTTTTGGATCTCCTCACATCCACCCTTGCTGCCCTTGGACCTGTGCTCCACTCTGAAGTCAGAAACAGTTTGAAATGGCAATATGCTCGTGCCACTTCCTTATGAAGCACGCTTCTATAGAAAAAACCACTTACCTTTCCATTCTGCCTCACCTGCTGTCTCTGCTCCTACTCTGCTCCTACTCTATACTTCAGCATTTCTGAATATGCAGGTCTTAGTTTAGAAAACACCAGTTCAGAAGGATTTCCTTGATTCCTTACAATCATTTTAGTACATCTATCATAAGCCAACAATGTATTTTACTTTCCTTTTAACACCCCACAATTATGTATATACTATCTTCCTCATAAGACACAGAACACGTGAAGGCAGGAAATATAGTCATGTTCACCATAATATTTAGATTGTCTAGCATAGTGCAAGCAACTTCATAAGTATTTTTTTGAATGAATGAACGAATGCAAGCATGAATGAATGAATAAATTCTACATGGGTCCTCAGTTCCAAGCCTGGGCTCATTACACGGTGCTATTCTGCTCTTAGGTACATTTTCATGTAAATTTTCATATCATAAAATTTAAATATTTGCCACAGGGCTCCAATATGAATACTCAATATATGCAATCACAGATATTTACATTTTGTTTTCTATTTTAGGCAATATCTCAGTTTTTCATAGTAATAAACTTCTCAGCCTTTTTTTTTTAATCTTTAGTAAAAAAGATCAGAAAGGAATGGATGCTTTTGAGCGAAAGTGATTAAAGTACATTTTAAATAGTGCTGGATTATCCTGAGGCAAATTAAAAATGTGCTTCAGGCGAAAGATTTCGAATATTGACATTTCTTGAGAAGAAAAAAGTAATCCTGATGATAAAAAGTCAGAAATTTGTTAAACTTTCTAAAAGTCATCTTTGTCATTGATTTTGCTTTTAATTATACAAGAGGACCCATAATATCAAGATTACTAAAGGTTTTAACAGAACTCAATTTTTAATATTAGTATTGAAGAAAAATGTTTGATTTTCTACATTTTCTAAACAAAGGATCTTTTCCTTTTTGTAATAATAATTGAGTAGTAGTATATCTCAGATACTATGGTAGGAATTTTACATGCATGATCTCAAATTCATGTAATCGTAAAAGTTAGGCATTACCCTCCCAGTTTTATAGATGAAGAAAGAGAGACTTAGAATGGCCAGGTAATAGTAAGCTCCCCAGCCTGTGCTGTTTCTGACAGGTCACACTGGTTCACTGTGTGTGATGGGGAATATGACAGCTTCCTCATCATATTCGTCCTGGTAAGACAATTCCAATGCTGACTATGCAGTAGGATTGCATATATTGCTCCAATCTGCTTAAATTGGCTACTGTGCAAAACTGATGTGAAGCCCTAGCAGCTCAATAGAAAATCTATATGTTCCAACAGAATGCCCACAGGGAAGCAGCAGATCTCTAATTTGGAACAATCAGCACAACAGGGAGTGTGGCAGGGCTGTTTTGAAGAAATATACAAGAGTTTCAGTCATTGCAGTTGACAGAAGAACTGAGATTTACAGTGGAAACTAAGCATTTTCTTTAGAATCAGTCACTGCATGGGTCTGGAGTCAGCAGCTCAATTTCCTTCATTCAGGGCCTGGTTATGTCACTAACTGGATGAATGATGTTATTTAGGCAGAGACCGGCATTCAGTACTCATAAAGCTATGGAGAAAATTTGAATAAATAAAATAGTTTCCATGGCAAAACTAGTTTGATCCAATAAAGTGATTGAATAAATCAAATTTCCTGAGAAAGTTTGGAAGTAGCTAGAATGAATTGGGGGAAATGCTGCCATTTGTAATTTTTTGGCAGGTATTTCTTGAAGACATGGTGTACCTTAACCTTTCGGAACTTTTTGGCTCCCTTTCCTGAGGTAGGTGCCAGGTGTTTTCCTTTGGTGGTATTGGTATATTTTGGATGCTCAGAAAGAATGATGGTGCTGGGCTAGTCCTGGATACAATGTTAAGGAGAAACCAATGTGTATATGTTTGTAGGAATTTCTGAAGAACTGTATAAGGAAGGTGGTAAGAAAAGTTAATAAATCATGTGGCACTTTAGACAATGTAAAATAAATATCTAAAAAACAATGAACCACCTTCACCCCAAAGGTAGAGTAATAATATTTCCTCTTAGTTTAAATTTACTAGAAAATGTCCTCTTTCTCTCTCTCTCTTTTTAAATTTCTTCTTTAGAATGCACAAATGAACGGCAGTACTTTCCTTTCTAAGCTAAGTCCCTGCTGACTATTGGCCCCTCCCCCACCATCTTAGAGCATTCTCATCCCCTAAGATACTGTTTGTTTGACTGACTTTCTACTTGATTCTTCTTGCTTGTTTCAGTGAGTCACAGTAACTGTGCCTATTATAACAATTTAACATGTAGCAAATTCTGTAGCCGCAAATGTACCAACTTTCTCAATAACATGTGATGTTTAGAATATAGTGCTAAGAAGGCCAAGTGTTTTTATTCCTAATTGTAGGTTAAATAGTGTCACTCAGAGAAATCATCCATTTTAAGGGTAATGTTAAGGATAATAATCTCTGACCCCAGGGACTGAGCATATTGCATATTAGGTAAAGCAAAGTTTGACCATGTCCCCTGATATCCATTCTCCATTTCCTCCACAGAAAAAGTAAATAAATACTAAGGGAGAAGGCTAGACAGCATTTCCCAGCTTTCACTGCAGCAAACTGTGGCCATGTATCTGAAGCTATTCTGTAGGGTTGGGAATAATAAACTGGAAGGACCTGGGTACCTAACCTTCCGAGTAGGAAAGCCCAATTCTGCAGTGCCTATCTCCAACCTTCCTGAGAAAGAAATCAACTCCTATCTTATTGAAGTCAATGTTATTCTGGGTCTCTGTTCCTAAAGAGTGAACCAGTACTAAGTGATTTTATTATAAAGAGTGTGTTCCAAATTTAGTATATGCGCTGTCGAAGTGACCACTAGAAGGGAAAAACTGTCACTATCTCAATAAATTACTATTGCTTTAATTTAGAACTAATGTCTTTAGAATATTAGTCAAAATGATGATAATAGTTGAGCAAAATATTTAATAAGTGAGCATTCAGGATTATAATTTTCGTTAACAAATTAAATTTAACAAAAAAATTATTCAGTGTTTTCTAGTAGATAAAATTAAAATTAAATAGTTCACCTGATTAAATACCAAGTACATAGTGATTGCTCAGTAATAATTATATTTTCCTTCTTCTAATCAAAGGCACTGGGTTTCCTTTATAAAGCTCTTGCTATTTATTTTTATTACAAATATCATTGCAAAATAGTAGAATAGTGACTTGCCCTGACCTAAAAGCTGCCTCACTGTAAAAGAACTCAAACACTCTAGTTACACTCCTTTAGAGAAATCTTTTTCTAAACATAAAAACTGCTTTGCTCCAAAGTAACAATTTTTTCCCACTGTAGTACATAGTAGGAAACTCAATGAAGGATATCGCTTGGAAGTGATGCCCTCATGTGGTGATTGTGCCCTCCAACACTGGCACTGAATGTGGCCAGGTGATTTGGTTTGGTCAATGGGATATTGGCAAACACATAGCAGGCCAGAGCTTGGTATATATTTACACACTGGAGCTTACTCTTTTAGAATGTTACTGCCACCACTTGATGAGGCTTGGACTAGCTTCTGTAAGGATGAAAGATCACATGGAGAGAAGAGTCCAACTCTTCTAGCTCTCCCACTGAGTCAGCCCTCAATAACCCTCCAGTTGAAGACAGCTGTTTATGTGAGTCTGGGTGAGATCACCATAAGAACCAGAGTCATAAGAAATAATACATCATTATTGTTTAACACAAGTAAAATCTGGGGTGATTTGTTACTCAACTATAGCTAACAGATACATTCACACACACTTCTTTTATGTGTATATACTTCATAAAAAGAGGGGCATTATACATTGATATCATCTTAGTATTACTTCATGTGTTTGACAGAAATGACAGGAAGCTATTAACTACTTGGTAATGAGTTAGTAAGTTATGAGTTAATAATAATGAGTTAATGAGTTAATGACCAGAGACTGACACTTTGGTTAGCTGCATTAGGCACCTATCCATACAACAACAATTTTTAGACTACAGAATAATGTATCATAATAACTTTTAAGTATTTTGTATTTAAATTTCAGAAACTTTAGTGGAAGCTAAAATTCAAGATGCGAGAGACAAAGAAAGGAAGAGGGAGAGAGAGAAAAAGAATGAGATTGTCATTCTGACTATATTTTTAAGAAGCAAATGACTGCAGAACAAATCATATAACACATTACACTATTTACCTATTTTCTAAGGTATCTGTGTGTTTATTCTATTAGTGAAAGATAATGTTTGGAGGCTACTAGATATGGAATTAATTTGCAAACCAGGCAGAATCAAGTTCCCATTTTCTTTTCTACCATGATGGAAACTGCTTTTTAGACCAATGTTTTATAAATGCTATGTCTTGAAATCTTTTCAGGACATAGGGAAACAAAATATAAATATCATTTATATTCACAGTATTTGTTCCATAATTTTAAAATCTCCATTCCAGCCATAAACTAACTATCCTTATCATTTATAAAACAAATGAACTCACTGCTAATGAGTGTCTTTCCTCTTGATTCAGGCTTATCATAACTCTGACACTTTTACAGTCAAGTATATATTTTATTATTATTTTATTACTTTTAGAATTCATTTTTTATAGTTATGCCAGGGATCTTTTGTCATTTACATGCTATAGTGGGTAACTACTGAGTCTGAAAACCAGATTACCTGAATTCTAGACCCAGAAGTAACATTGTCTAGTCACATATCTAATAAGCAAGTAATTTAACTTCTCTAATTAGCTTTAACTTTAGAACATGGGTTTAGGGGCACCTGGGTGGCTCAGTGGGTTAAAGCCTCTGCTTTCAGCTCAGGTCATGATCCCAGCGTCCTGGGATCGAGCCCCGCATTGGGCTTTCTGCTCGGCGGGGAGCCTGCTTCCTCCTCTCTCTCTGCCTGCCTCTTTGCCTACTTGTGATCTCTCTGTCAAATAAATAAATAAAATCTTAAAAAATAAAATAAACAAAAACAAAAAAAACCATGGGTTTAATAATAACTTCTCTGTTTTCTTCAAAAGATTTTTTGAAAAACCAAGCAAGATCACATAGGCAAAGATAATAATTGATATTAATAATACCTTACAATTTAGAGTAATAAAATACCTAAAATTATAAGTAAAAGATACTTCCTTAAATTTTTCTCAATAGTTTAGGTATATATGCATTATAAAATTTTGAACTACTACATTGAAAATAATCCCTTAGTAGACTAAGAAATAACCAGCTCTCATTGTATTTGACACAATACTGTTAAGAAGGGACACCTGGGTGGCTCAGTAGGTTTAGTATCCAACTCTTGATTTGCTCTGTTTATGATCTCAGGATCCTGAGATTGAGCCCCTGGTCAGGCTCTGTGCTCAGCGGGGAGTCTGCTTGAGGATTCTCTCTCTCTCTCCCTCTGCCCTTTCCCAACTCCCCTCTCCATCTCTCTCTCTAAAATAAATAAATAAATCTTTTACTTTTTAAAAAAGAATGTTATTGAGAAATTTAAAAACTTGAAATTTAGAAAAATAAAAGCATGAGGAAATGGCACATTATCATAAGAGATCCTGTGCCCAGTTTAGGGACTTTCCAAAGTCATAATAGAATTATTTTGGGTTTTAAAAGTGTTGGTTAAACATGATATGAATCTTATTCAAAGTGACATTTGATCTACTCTGCTGCATTTCAACTATAACTGAATTTCCTACTAATATATCTTGGCATTTGATTAGTAAAATGTTTATCATTTCTTCTGAACACTAAGTTTTCTTTGTGCAGCAAACACTTCGGAAAAATATATCCTAGAATATAGAGAAAATATATTAGAGACAATGTTATTTGCATATCAATCTTACATTTGACTTCAAAAACACTGTTTGAATCATTTACATGAAAACAAAATCTTTGTCTTATAAGAGTTTATCTCCTCCTGCTGCTATTTATCTTATAGTGGATTATGACTTCAAGTGAGGGAAACACAGCAGGAACAGATGAACTCTTAAAAATAAAGATCCTGTTTTCACACAAATACCTCTAATAATTAAAACAGAGAAATAGGGAAGTAAAATTCATACACAAATTCTCTGACAAAATCCAATAGAGTTTTTCAAGAATGAAAAGGCTTTCATGTTTTGATTTAACATCTGAAGTCAGTGGAGTTTGCATATGTTACTTTGATCTTTAAAGCCTTATGTGGTCTTGGTGCTAGTGACTTCCAAGGAGGCCTTTTAGATTTCCCACAGTCCTCTTTCTCAAGAGGGCTAAGTGGAAACTAAACAATTGTTTGTTTGTTTGTTTTTTTCTCAGAGTTCAGTTTGCAAAAATTTGCTGTATTAGATGACAATAATAATGGGTGTGGTTTATACATACATATATGTCTATGTATATATATCTAATTGTTATAACACTTTATGTTTTATTTGATTAACAATTTAAATTAAAATATTTTTTCTGACAAAACAATAGTTTTCAGTCATTTCAAAGATGGAAATCAATTTTTATTATCAAATAATTTTAAGTTAACACTTGACTGATACATGTCACATTTTTATTTATACCAACTTTGAAAAATGCTTACTGTGTATATAGATTTTTGAACCTCCTTTATAGCTATGCTTAACTCACTGGTCTTTCCAAAATTACCAGGTCAGTTTATCTGATTTGATTATTTATTACTGCATCTCTGCTCTGTGTGGTGTCTGTGGGCAGCTTGACTGGGGCTGGTGGGTCTGCTTCCATGATGGCTCACTTGCATCGCTGTTAAGTTGGGTGCCGGCTGGTGGCTGGAGGTTCAACTGGATTATTGGCTGGCCAGGGCCCTAGTTTGCTTTCCATGTGGGTCTCACCATAGGCTACCTGGGCTTCCTCATAGCTTGGATGCAGGGTTCTAAGAGTGACTATTCCATGAGATAGGAAGAGAACCAACTGGTCACTTAATTTCTGGGCATCATTTCTCCCATACCTTATTAGTCAAACATTCACACACTCACACACACACACACACACACACACACACACACACACAGAGACGATGGGTTCCTTTTGTTTAGAGTTTGAATGAATATTTAGATAATTAGAATATTTAGAATATTAGATAAGGAAGCCTTGTCATTTTATGTATGGGTGGGTATATATGGCCTTAAGGAAACCTGCCTAACAGACATTGTATGTAGATGAGGCCGAGGCTCTTCGTTAGGTAGAGATTTTAGCATTAAAATGAGATAAAGGAAATGGTAGGTCCTTCCAAAGGTCACTCTTTGGTCCATCTGCATAGGTGTAAGTTGGGGATTTAGCTCAAAAAGTCTGGGTCTTCAGGGCCTGCAAGAGGTGTTGTTAGGACAGTCGGCATCACCTGAGGGGTAGTTTTGTGTTTCATTTGCCCGAGTTAAGAGGTAAACCAGAAGTAAGAACCGAGGGAAAAGGTTACTAACCTAAGGTTAATAAGTGCAAGCAGGTGGGCAGTAAATGTCAAGTCCTGGGGTGTCGCTGTGACAAACACACCCAATTCCGGGGGGGGACACAGACCCCACTTATTGAGAAGATTGTCAGAATTTTTGGTCACTCTTCATGTAGCAGTTTATTTTTAAAAGTGAATCTGGAATCAGATATTGATAATGATGCTTTACCTCATCATTTCAAAAGACCAGCATCTTCTGCCATCCCTCTAGTGGGGTTGGCACATTCTGGAAGAGCTTACTCTGCTCCTTTTGCTTTGTCCTGCTCTAGGGACTGTCTAGGGCTCCATAAAGACTCTGCAACTATGCAAATCACTACAGGCCTTATTTGTAGGAGCTGTTTACTCATACAACACCAGTGTACAGGGAACTGAACCTCATGGTGACACTAGCCTTCTCTCCCCCCCGTTTGAGGTCAATGACCTTTAGCCCTTCACTGGGAATACTCAGACATCCTGTAACAATGGTAAACAAAGAGCGATGGAGGGAAATCCCACAATAAAGTACAGAATCAATGAAAAGCTGCTGTTTCTCCTCCTTTCCTGAAGCCTCTTTCATCCCTATGTGTAAAGTTCATCCTCGGTTCTGCCCACATGGGCATGAAGTGAGTTGACCTTTTTTTTTCTTTTTTCATAGTTGCCAAGATTCCTTGTCAGTCCTTTGTCACAACTTTGTAATAAACAAGAAGCCTTACCTGAGGAAGCATTTAGGAATGGCTTCTCGAAATGATGATTTTTTGGTTTAGATCAGCTGTAGCTTGTGTAGTGATCACCATTTCAGCAGACAGCCTCACCAGGGTATATGAATGACATTTGGGACAAAGGTTAACATTTGCAGATAGGCCCCACTCTCTTCTCAGGTCTTCGCCTATGGGGAGCCTCACCAACAGTACTTTCTTCTTGGCACCTCAGACCTAAGGTAAAGTTCCCAAACCTAACTCCTTCTCTTCAATTTGACCTGAACTTTTGGAGGCGTGATATATACATAGATATCTGTCTAGTGTGACTTAGGCTTATTCATGTTTAAATAGATTGCAGGTTTGATGGAGGAGATCACCTTAGTATGAAAACAAAAGCAATGGGATGCCTGGGTGGCTCAGTTGTTATGCCTCTGCCTTCGACTCAGGTCATGATCCTGGGGTCCTGGGATCGAGCCCTGCATCAGGCTTCCTGCTCAGAGGGAAGCCAGGTCTCACTTTCCCACTCCTCCTGCTTGTGTTCCCTCTCTCGCTGTCTGTCAGATAAATAAATAAAATCTTAAAAAAAAAAAAAAGAAAGAAAACAAAAGCAAGAACAAAACAACAACAACAAAAAGACAATAACACTCTAAACTCTAAGATCAGACCTCTAGGCAGATTGTACCTTCCTCTGGAACAGAATCAACCAGCCAGGTCAATCGTGAAAATGCTACTATACTTCTCAATTACAAAGGACTACAACCAGGTTGGTGAGAATGACCTATTGTTATTTAACCATTCAGTTTTAGTTGTTCTTGTTGATATTTTACTTTCATGATAAATAATTAATATGCAGGAACAATACGTTCATTTCTAGCTGTCCTATTGCCTTTAAATCTCACAAGAGCCATTCACTTTTTGTCATAAGTTCAACCTAAATACAAGAATATGGAAACACATCCACAGTTCTATAATACCTTCCTGGTCTGAGCACATGACAAAGCACACTCAAATGTTTTGTTTTTTTTGTTTGTTTGTTTTTTTTAGCACACTCAAATGTTATCCTACCTATGTGAGTGTGAGCCTTCAATGGCCAATGAAGATGCATTCACGAAGGGCAGACTATACTCAGACTGGCCTTGTCAATCTAACCCTGGGGGAATAGTTGATCCTTTCTCCTCTTCTGGGGCATTTACCTTAATGTATCGTCAATTTGTCTAGTGTAACAACTGCACTTTTTTTTTTAATTAAACCTGTTTTAACTGTGAATTGCTCAAATAGAGTGTTAGGAAGAAAAGTATATTAATGAGGGGGCTAACATTGCTGACATTCAGGGAGATGACTCTTCCTTCTAGTCTTTTCTTCCAAATCATTTCCCCTTTGGTATCATAGATATGCCAATTTTCCTTTCTTCTCTTCTACTCCCTTCAGATTTAGGGCACACGATTTTTGCTTAAACTTTCTTTTATTAATGGCACAACTTTAGATAATAATCAGAACTTCACTAGCCTAACACCTTCTGTGAACTGACTCTAAAAAAAGCAAATTTTAATTAGTATGCCTCTTGATGCCTTAGAATTGGCTACAGCAAGTAGGAAAAAATTTCTTTTTTTAAAAACCTTTACTGGATGAGCTACCTGATTGACCACTGGATATTAACAAAGTCCTGTGGTGTGAGAAACCCAATTTAAGAGCAATAATAATGAAAAGGTGAAGGAAGGAAAGACTGCCTGTGTCAACTATAAAAATGAGATGAAAACTTTTCTCTAAGCCTTTACTAATTTATTAACACTATCTTTCCCTAATTTAAAACCTCCATTGTATTTGAAAAGAATAATGATGACTGAAGGGAATGTGTGATTAAAGAATTATTTTTGGTTGAATATAAGCAAAAAGTTCCCTAGAGCAAATACCTGTTACCTCCTCACCCAAAGCATTCTCATTCTGTGCCAGGCTGTGGTCCAGGCACTCAATCCCATTAATCTGATTCCCTGCAGGGCTATCCCATAATTACATAAATCCAAAGTCTGCATAACAGATACTTGCTTATTTCCCTTCTGTTATGATCTTGTTAACTTTCCTCTTCTAATACAGTAACTGTATCAATAAAGTACTTTACAGTGGTATGATGGTTAGTTTTGTGGGTCAACCTGGTTGGGTCATGAAGTACTCAGGTGTTTGATCAAACATTGTTCCTGTGAGGGTGTTTTTGGATGAGCATAACATTTAAACCAACGGACTTTTAGTAAAGCAGATGCCCTCATAAAGTGAATGGGCCTCATTCAATCGTTGAAAGCTTGAATAAAACAAAAGATGAGCCTCTCCCAAGCAAGACAGAATTCTCCAGCTGACTGCCTTCATCTACAACATTGGCTCTTCCTGGTTGTATAGCGGACTGCCTTCACACTCACATTGGAATACTGGCTCTCCTGAGTCTCTAACCTGTTGGCTTACCTTGCAGATTTTGGATTTGCCAGCCTCCATAATCACATGAGCCAGTTCCTTCTAATAAGTAAATAGGAAAGGAAGGAAGGAAAGAAGAAAGGAAGGAAGGAAGGAAGGAGGAAGGAAGGAAGGAAGTTAGTTCTGTAATAAAAATCATGACCTATTTTTTCTGAATTGGTGAAAGCCTAGGAACTTTGGACCTTGCCTTCCATGGAAAAAGATCCCATTTTTGTTCTGGCCAGCACCAAAGATCCCTCTAGTTCTGGCTGTGACTTTGCATTTAGTCCTGGGCCTGGTGATCCAACCATCAGATCTTAGTACATGAACATTTTACCTCTGCCACAGTGACCATTACTAGCCTCACCCATTAGCAAGCTTGCTAGTTGAGTAACATCTGTTCCTTCTAGAGTTCGACCCAGAGCACATGGGATTTTGGATACCTTTCATACTACACATGAATCTAAGAAGATTTTGGAGTGCTCCCTCTAGCCCATCCTCTGCCCCAAAATGCTGTGCAATTCTTTTTATATTACCACTTGGTGCTGATGTGAAGTGCCATTCAAAGAGATGTCCTTAATGATATGGGAGCAGAGTATAGGAGCCCTCTGAGTCAGACATTCAATGAGGTCTCTCTCTACCTTTTCAAGACAAGTGAGGGATGAAGGGATCCTGAACATAGTTTCTTTCAGTTGCATCTTCCCATCTTCACCAAATACCATTTTCTTTAGATTGTCCCTTATTCTGTAGAGAACTCCTTTTCTATGTTATTTTGCTTCCTTTTTTCCTTATATGATATGCTGGAGTCTAGGCAAACTGCATTCATACTTTTTTCTATGTGATAACCTTCATGGTATAGCCATGGGGACAGAAGGAATTATAGGAAAGAGAATTGGATTAATAATAAGGGAAAATACATTGGTTTAATATCTTTAAAACATGACTCCAGTAACATTCTGCTAGTTACAATATTTCCTTTGATCACTTGACCATTATGATATACTGCTACATTTCTTTCTTATGGGTCTCCACTAAATGGGACTGAATTCTTTCCTCTTTCAGTTTTACTGACAGTTGAATTTGAACAAATGAACATAAATCAATGTTCTATAGATTCTACCACTTGAAATATAAAATTCTGGGTTCTGTGAAAGGTTGCAGTAAAGCTTTTATAAAAATGTAGAGCTTGGGACGCCTGGGTGGCTCAGTTGGTTAAGCAGCTGCCTTCGGCTCAGGTCATGATCCCAGCGTCCTGGGATCGAGTCCCACATCGGGCTCCTTGCTCGTCAGGTAGCCTGCTTCTCCCTCTGCCTCTGCCTGCCATTCTGTCTGCCTGTGCTCGCTCTCTCTCCCTCTCTCTCTCTGACAAATAAATAAATAAAATCTTTAAAAAAAAAAAAGTTAAAAAAAAATGTAGAGCTTTATAAATATTTTATTTAGGTATGTATTTTCTTAACCTAATATTACCTTCAAAGTGATTAAACAGTCCAAGTGATTTTGGGGGCTGTTTCATGGTTAAGTGTAATTATCAAACTATGCCAATGGGTCTTCACTTTCAGCCGAATGTTATACAGTCTACTAATGTCTATTGTTACATTGTATATATAATCATATTATTTAATATATATTGTATATTATAATTATTTATAGTGAGATATATATAGTAATGGTTTACTTATTATTTTTAAATATCTCAGAAATTTGAATAGGCTCTGCTATGATTGGTGGTTTTAGAATATTTTGCAACATGTATTAAATAGGGTTTATGATGTAAATGGGCTTTTTCCTGTGGAATACTCTGGCCTCAGCTGTAGAGACTGGTGGAAAAAGAAAGAAAAGTTCAGTTTAATAACTAGCATTCAATGTTCTGTGTCCAAGGAGGCATAGGAACTCAGCTCTGCATAAACCAAAGGGTTCTCACTTGGTTCTTTGGGGGCTGTAAGAGTATAGGGTGGGCCATATCTGAAGTTAGGTGTGAGGCACAATTAAGACCTGGGAAAGAAGAGACCAAAAAATCACAGAGGTTTGGGAATCTGTGTCTTAGGGAGAGGATTATTGACAGCTAGATGAGATGTAAAGTCCTGATAAGTTACACTGGGATCAGAAAGGGCTGGAATCCCAGTTGGGGACAAGAAAATCCCTGATGATTTTGCCAGAGCAGAGAAGATATGGTAAGGGTTAAAGGAAACTGTGGCCTGAGAGAAAGAAGTATTTAGCACACACTCCCTCAGCGTGGTCCCAGCCTCGACAGGAAGATGAATTCTACAGCTCATCGGCTAGCATGTGGGAGTCTCTGGTCATCAATGAATCAGAAATGAATCAGAAATGAATGGTGCCAAGCATGAAGGCTGAAGGTATAGTAAATGTCTACAGCTGACAATGACTGGTGACTATCAAACAATAAGCACAGATATTTAAAAAACAGACATTCTTCTCCTCCTCTAGTCCTCATTAAAGAGTTGACCTTCTTTGTCATTACTAAAATACATGAAAACCTTGGTGGACATCCCTACTATTTTCTCTGTCATTTGTTCATTCAACAAGTTATTATTGGGCTTCCACAAAGTTATGGGAGTGAGGATATGGCGCTTAACAAAACAGGCAGAATCCCTGCCTTCACTGAACAACCTTTCTCATGATGGGAGAAAGTGCAAGCAAGTAAGTAAACAATCAAGAAAATTTCATGGTATGATAGAAGCTGAGTAGGAAAAAAAACTAGGTACACTGACAGAGAGTGGCCAACTGGAGGGCACTCTAGGTAGGATAGTCAGAGAAGGCATTTGTGAAGAGGCACTGTTGAGGAGGAGTGTCAATGATAAGCAGGGATTGGCCATGGCAAGATCAGAGACACCACAAGCAAGCACTCAAGGCAGTCTTGGATCAGCTGAGTTATATCGAAAAGGCTTGTGAGACCAGACCACAGTGAGAGAGGGCAAAGGCATCCATTATGAAGTAGATATGAATGAGAATGGAGCCTAGAAAGTGATGGCAAGGAATCAAAATTGTATTCTAATACAGAGAGGAGCTATCAGAAGGTTTTATGCGGTATTATGACTGTGTCTTTTTGCGTGTGTGTGTGTGTGTGTGTACTCTTTTTGGGGGAGCTGCAGAGATTGTCAGGTTTCTCCACTGTGAAGTTACCACTTTTCCCTTTCCATACCCATAAGCCATTAAGTCCAGCCCACATTCAAGGGGAGGAAAATGAAGCTCCACTTCCTGGAAGGGGTTATTTATGTATCTTTGGAATTATTTGACATTGCTCCATGCATATGTATTTAATCCTCATTACAAGCTTATGGGCTACATGGACTGCAACCATATCCTGAATTGACAGATGAGAAAACAGATGCATAGAGGTCATTTAACTTTCTTAAGTTTACCTAGCTAGATTTGATAAGGACCATCTAGTTCTATCTGGCAGTTTTTTGTCCCCTACTACTACTTTTGTTTCCCATAGATCCTGATTAATAAAAACAACCTGGAAAATTAATTATGAAAAGACTGATGACTTCTGGTTCCCTATCCAATACCATGAAGAATAAGAATAGAGAAACTATTTTATTTTTTTATGTTTTTTGAAATTTTTGAACATCTGACCACTATTTCTGAATAGTAATTGCATATTTCCTAAGATTTAAAAAAAAACTTTAATGTATATTTGATCACTTACAAATTTGAAGAATTAAAAGAAAATACAGAAGGGCTATGCATGTTTCATTTTATGGCTATTGTTAAATCAATGCTATTAGCATTATTCTCAGTTTTAATGTGACTAGTGTTTCACTGAATTCATTATAAAGTTATTATGGTATTATACATCATAATATATTTGAATAAACTTATAATTCACAAGTAATAAACAAGTAAGTAAACAAATTATTCTACTTTGTTTACCCCTTTTTTTGTTACTTTGTTTACCCCTTTTATATTATGTGTCTGGTGATTACTTGTAATCTAGAGGAGAATGTTTTTATGGCATTATTCCAAAAATATAAAAATTATTAACAAAAACTATATAGTTTGGGGCTCCTTTTAAAGGTAAAGAAAATGTTCAAAATTGTTTTGATGCTCCCACAACTAAGCAGACTACAAATCACTGAATTGTATGCTTTCAAAGGGTGAATTATATGGTACGTGTATTACATCTCAATAAGGCCATTGAAAAGAATAGTGTTTAATTCCGTCAAAATAAACACCAGTTTAAGATGTTTTGCCTTAGAGTAGTACATTGTAAGGAAGAATGTTTATTTCAGTTTTCTAGATTGTGCCTTCTCCTTTGCCCTCAGTAGGCAGCACCAGCTCTGGGAACCCTAACGGTGATAACAACTAGTAGTGACTGGGTTCTAGTGTTCCAGACCCTGACTGAGCATTTGGATACATTATTTCATTTAATTCACTAGGATATGTAGCTGTTGTGTCTACATTTAATAGATGAGAAAGCTGAAGCTGAGAATGGTTAAATAATTTAACTTCATTGACATAGATGGTTAAGTAGTAAAACCAGGAAGTCAAACAGTTCTGCCTGATTTCAAATACCGTACTTTAAATTTCTGTTCCCTCATGTGATCCCCTCTTATAATGTTCCCTTGCACTGAGACAGTGAAAGAGAGCAGAATTTGCCACCCTGATATATGTCTTGCTGGCATAAGGATTATTTTAGGTTGATTATTTTTAAGTAACAAGCAGACACGGGAAAAGCTGTGAAAACCAAGAAGTTACCCTTTTGTAAGAGACATTTACAGGAGGTGGGTGGGGAGCTGGGGTAACTGGGTGATGGGCATTAAGAGGGCACATGATGTGATGAGTACTGGGTGTTATTCACAACTGATAAATGATTGAACACCACATTGAAACCAATGACATACTATATGTTGGCAAATTGAATTTAAATTAAAAAAAAAAAAAGACTTTTACAAGGGAAATCTCCATTTTCTCCTTTTGTGTACCAGGAAGAGGAGGAGGACTACAGTTTTATGAACTCTTATCAGTGGAGAAGGCAGGAACTTAAATCTGTGTAACAACCATCCCTTGATTACTGTTCTTTGCCTGGTAGCCTCCCATAAGTGGTCTCCCCAACCTTCCCTAACAATCTTCTATCTTTAGTCAGAGATGGTGCTTAAAGTGGTGGCTTGGATCATTTCAGGGAGTTAGTTTTCCTGGGTCTCTCCCATGTACACAGGAGGTATACATGTTATTAAACTTCTGTTTCTTTTTCTTCTGTTAATTTATTTTTGTTTGTTTTTAGAGATTAATTAATTAAATTAATTAATTAATTTAAGAAAGTGAGAGAGCAAGCGTGTGAGCAGCAGGGCAGAGGGAGAGAGAGGGAATCTCAAGCAGACTCCGTGTGGGGTGCAGAGCCAGACACAGGGCTTGATCTCACCACTCTAAGATCAGGACCTGAGCTGAAACCAAGAGTCGGATGCTCAACCAATGTACCACCCAGCTGCCCCTGTTAATCTATATTGCAGTGGAGTCTCAGCCAAGAACCTGAAGGGTAGAAGAAAACTATTTTTGCTCCCCCAAGGTGGAAAATAGATTAAATGATTGCAAATGTTCTGAAGGGGAGCAAAATATATAACCCCCAAATCTGTCTCTTCGGCATGTTGATATTTTAAGCTGATTATTTTTTTAAGAAACAGCAGATACCGGTGAAACTCTGAAAACTAAGTAGAATTTTACCTTCTGTAAGAAACAATTGTATTTTTTTAAGATTTTATTTATTTAATTGAGAGGAAGAGAGAAGGAGGAAGAGAGCACAAGCAGGGGGATAAGCAGAGGCTGAGGGAGAAGAGAGCCCAATGAGGGGTTCCATCCAAGGACCCTGAGATCATGACCCCAGCCAAAGGCAGATGCTTAACTAACTGAGCCACCCAGGTACCCCAAAAACATTCACATTTTTAAGGGGCATATCCACTTGTAAGTGTGTCTCCCTCCCTGTACCAGGAATAAGAGGATATCCAAATCTCTAGAAATGGAAAAGGCATGGAGTTTGCTAAAAAAACAAAATTCAACCGAGTAGATCTAAAGATCTAACTGGCTTTATTTAATGATTTATGAATCAGGCAGCATCCCATCTAGCAAGTGGAAAGGAGTTCTGAGGAGCTCTATGAAGTAGAAGTGTTTTAAAGGTAGAAATGGGGCAGAACAATTAGGAAAAGTCAAGAAGGGATTGTTTTAGGCAAGGTCACCTTCCCTTAAGGGGAAAAGCAGGAGGTTTATTGGGTGGATTAACTCATCTTCCTTTGGCAGATAGAGAGGGCCCATGTGACAGATTACCTTGTTGGTGCTGAGCAGAAAATTCCTGATTGACTAGTTAAGACTACTGTTCTGGGGAAGGTTGGAAGTGCAATTCCAGTAGATATTAAGCCCCAGTCTAGTGACTTGGCCTAACATCAATAACTCCATTTGGGGACTGTAATTTGCTTTCTAAGGACTTAGAGCTCTGCATAATAATTTACTCTTGTTTATTGTATTTTTCCTCATAAACTCTTTCTCTTTAACTGAAGATGGTATTGGAGGTGATGGTGTTGGCCATTTCAGAGACTTACTCAGTTTTCCTAGATCTCTCCTATGCATACAGGAAGTATTTATATTATAAAGCATTTGTTTGTTTTTCTCCTGTTAATCTGTTTTATGTCAGTTTAAATTATTAGGCCAGCCAAAGAATTTATATAGGAAAAAAGGAGGGTTTTTCTTTCCTCCCAGTAGTTCCCTTTTCCTCTGGTAGTCATTTTGTCTCCCTTACTCTCTCCTCCTTCTTCTCTGTATCCTCCACTTCATCATTCTTGGTTTTGGGCTGAAAACTAAAAGAAAATTAAGGACTTTGGGAAAAAGTAGAAAACAGAATATGTAATTCAGGAGTAATGGCAGTTTAATTAAATTCTGGCTCTTTTCTGCAAGTTTTATAGAGGAAAAAGATATGGTCTTGGACTTTATTGTGCTATAAAATCTTGATTCTAATTCCTAAGATTAGACTTTCTTTTTAAGGTTACCATCTATCTGCTACTGCTTCAGAGTGGCCATAGATCACTAGGCTTGTACAGTGGAGCATTCTGGAAGAAGAACTGGAGCAGGGGTGGAAATTGATACCTAGTTTGTGGGTGGGGCATATTACACATTTTTTCCTAAGAATATTGCCCTTCACTATCTATGAAGGCACCATGGCATTTTCTGTCATTTAATGTTATCATACTTATAAAATTATACATCAGATATTCACTATGTGCTTCCTATGTTATAAAGGAGTTCAGAGCAAGTCTCCCCAAAATGTGCCACTTTGGCATGTGGATTATTTTGAGCTGAAGGCTACTGAGATCCTCTGGAGTCAAGAGAAACTGTCTGCCCCTTTCTCAATTTCTTAGAAGAATCTAATTGGGGCTACTTCCCAGAAGGAGAGTTATTACTAGAGATAAATTTTATGTGAGTTATTCATCTGTATGGCAGGGCAAACATTTAATTACCAAGCATCTGCTCTTCTTATTGTCCTGTGGGTTGCCCTCCACCCTTTGAGGCCCTAAGCCCTTATCCCACTCTTTAGCCAAGGAAGACATATATACCTCATTTTATCCCTCTGTCTTTGAATCTCTCACGTATGTAGATTTCCCACGTATGTAGATTACAAAATTAAATTTGATATTCTTCTGTTAATCTGTCTCAGTTTAATTCTCAGCCCACCTGAAAGAAACTTTGAAGGGTAGAGGAAAATTTTTCCTCCTCAACAGCACATAGCACAGCTGTATGGTGTTGGGGCCAAGGAGTATTTGGGGTCATTATCAACCCAAAATTCTATCAGCCTCTCTACCACCACAAGTGCACAGAGAAATATATAACATAAGTAAAAAACATTTGCTTTGAAAATGAATCTTTAAGCAAATCCCCTAGTTTATGCCTACCTTCCCCCTCAATAGAAGGTGCTTCTATTCCCTTCCTACAGAGGAATTTTGGAACTACCACTACTGTGATAAGTATTTAGGGAGAACCCAAAATCTATAAAATATTGTCTTTTCCCTCAGTGAGCTTATAATCTAATTGCAGAGTAATTACATAAACTTGTGGGGAAAGCAAATAGCAACAAAAAATATTCACCAAAACTTTTTTTTTTTTCCAAACACCGTTTTAAAAATAAAAACTGCCTCATTTTCTATTCTTTAAAATCACATTTATAATCAGCAAGCGGGGGGCACCTGGGTGGCTCAGTCAGTTAAGCCTCCAACTCTTGATTTTGGCTCAGCTCATGATCTCAGTATTTTGGGATTGAACCTCACATCAAGCTCCCTTCTCAGCAGGGAGTCTGCTTGTTTCCCTCTCCCTCTTCTCCTTCCTTTGCTCACACACTCTCTCTTTCTCTCTCTGAAATAAATAAGTCTTTAAAAAATTCAGCAAGGAAATGCCCGAGGGAGTTTGGTGTCACCCTGAGGTGGGACACCACACAGGGGAGGGGGAGGGCAACTGGCACAAAGGGGCATGTGTTGAGCTGTGGTCGTACAGTAGGTGTTGGCATTGACAGGATGAGAGGCTGTGTGGCTGGATGGCTGGGGGCATACTGACCAGAGCCACCTGGACCCTCTCACTGTGCTGCCCAACTACCCAGGCTGCCCACCTGTGATGTTAGGCAGAGGTGGACAGGGGTCTTCAAGGACCAGGCCAAGCTAATGTGTCACAACCTGTAGTTGCCTTTCTGTGGTCCCTGAGCTCAGGTGCTTAAGGTAGGGAAAGAGTGGGGGCTGCAGTGAGGAAGGAAAGCAGAATTTGCCCAAAATATCTCTTTAGCATAAGGATTATTTTAGGCTGATTCTTTTTTAAGAAACAGCAGACGTAGGGAAAGCTCTAAAAAACCAAGTAGAATTTACCATTTTGTAAGAAAAATTTACATTTATAAGGGAAATCTCCACTTGGAAGGGTGTCTTCCTCTCTGTATCAGGAAAAGAGGGGTGATTAAAACTCTAGAAACTTGAATCAATGGAGAATGCAATGACCTAAATCTACATAACAATTTTACTCTTGTTTACTGTGCTTTTCCTAACAGCCCCCCACCCATCACTGGCTTTCCTCCCCTCACCAACATCCTCTTTTGTCTTTAGCTAGGTTTATTATTTAAGGTGATGGTTTAGGCCATTTCAGGTTGTGACACAGTTTTCCTGGGTCTCTCCCGTGTACCCAGGAAGTATACATGTTATCAAACTTTTGTTCGTTTTTCTCCTGTTAGTCTATCTTTATTAGTGGATCCTCAGCCAAGTACCTAGAAGGATAGAGGAAAACTATTTTTCCTCCGCTACAAGGACAGCAGCACCTGCTGCCAATACCATCCTCCTGGCCAACCCCCACAGTATCTAGGAAAGGGGGGAATGGAGGCAACAAATGACACAGGGGATTTTCAGAATGAGGGTGCAGGAGCCCAAGACACTGTGGGAGGCCTTGGGGCCAGGGAGAAAATGGGCCCTCTCCTCTGCCAACTGACTGTGGGGCAAGACCATGCAGGGCTCTGTTCCTGTCACAAGAGGTACCCCAGTGGGGAAATTCAAGTAGTTTCACAAATTCAAGTGTTCACAAGGTCAATATGAGTTCCAGATGGATTCACAATAAGAAAGGAGGTCAAGAACCAGCTTCTGGAGCTTAAGACCAAGATTTCAATCCTATTCTACCACTCACTAGAGTTCCTAGCAAGTCGTTAGCTTTCCTATCTGTGAAATGGGAAAATACTAGTATCCAACTCAGAGGATATGGTGTAGAGAAAATAAATTAATACAATTAAAATATATATATAATAGTTCCTGACAGCACAGAATGATATGTTAGCTACCACTATTTTTCCAGAAGATGGAGGAACCTTGGGTTGCAGTGATCAGGGGAGCTGCTATGAAAAAGTAAATGGCTTGTGTTGGGTTTGTACAAAAGGTTAAGACTTAAATGAAAGGAACTTTTAAATCTAGACACTAGAACACTATGTGTGAAAAAGTGCATAGTGTTTACCATTAGAATGCTGCAACTAATTTTGTCTCTTTGGGGTCTCATCAGATCAGAATTCCAGGTAAAAGCTATTAGCACCTGCTATCAATTTGTAATGGTGAGAAAGAGACAATTCATTGCAGCTAAATGTTCTCACAGTGGTTTCTAATAATTATAATATTAAAAAGATAATAGTCAACGTGGAGAAGTTAAAATGGACCAAGCGTTGTTCCATGTGCTGTACGTAGATAGATGACCTCACTTTATCTCAACAGTTTTAAAAGGTGTTTTATTTTTTAGCAGACAGTTGGTCTGCGCTGATAGGCTGAGAAACAGAACGGACCGAGCAACCTGATGATTCCAAACCACTGCACGAAAAGTATGTAGCTATGAAATTAGTAAAGCCAGGGATAATTTCTCGATATTATGAAGTCTGTTTAGTATGCTACAGTTGGTTTAAAAACATTCACATTTTGGGGGTCATATTTCATTTTAGGCACTCACATTCACACTGCACAATCCTAGTTTTCTACATATAGACAGTCTCAGAAGCTGGCATTGAGCTTTGCATTTAACTATGTAGGTGATACAAAAAACTAGCCCAGAGGCAGAAGCAGACTAAGTTATCTCAGCAGGACCTTTCCAGAACTCTGGTTCTTGGGTTATATAGCAACCTGACATAGGTTAGAGAAGAAACTCTTGGAATAATTTCCAAGCATCACACTCCATTTGTCATTTCTTGTTCTTGACCCAGAAAAAGGAAAAGCTATTTAGATGCAGTGGCTGGAACTTTCATTAAGTAAACAAATAAAATTAATGGAGCACAGTGTGTGGCTCTGTGTGTGTCTTTCCATCACAATGTCATATGTCATGAATGATTAGGAAGTTCTAAGCAAGATGAAGCAAATAGCAAAGCAATTTGTAAAGCAAAATGTAGATTTATTCAGCAAGCAATGCTTTTGACCACGTAGAAACAATGATAGCTCCTTAGGAGTTTATAATGATGATACTAGATTGCAAAGATGGTCTATTTGAATAATAAGTAAGATGCTGTCAATATCTGCAAAGAATGACATTTACTTACTCTTTACTATATGGATATTAGCATATACTCTAACAAGTTAAAACAGACAAGATGGCTAAAATGAAGAAACTAAAGATTTTAGAAGATGTGAATAAATGTGCACCATTCCTCATAGTTCATTCTTGCCATTTTAATTCTCTAGAATTTTATTGCCAGTTACTTTAAATACTCTTCTCTTTGCACTTACTAAAATGTCTAGGATAGTATTGTTCCTCCAGGTGACCATCAGAATTACCTAGAAAGATGTTTGTATAGTTTTTTAATTTATTCCTTATTATTCTAATTCAGTAACTTTGTGTCAGAATTCTGAAATCTCAATCCGGATTATTTTATGGTTATTAAATCAAATAGGTTTCTAAGTTATTATGCCTATTAAATAATCAAGAAAGGGTTTCATAAACTATGACTTGAGCTTAAGCTTCCCAAAGCCCATTGGCACACTTAGTGGAAAGGAAGCACGATATTTGGCAAGGGTCAACTGCGTTCCAACCAACTTACTTGCCTTTTAAAATTTTTATCTAGTTGTCAGAGCAGTTACATAAACAATGTATGTTCACATAGCTGGTAGGTAAGAGCTGGCTTCTGATTATTTCTCTTATGTCATACTATCCTAAAGCAATTGTTCTGGGTTCATAGAAAGATAACAATTAATTGTATAAATACTTTCCCTTTCAAGCAATTATTTCCATGTCTATATAGTGAGTAAGTGATTGTTTGTATCATTGGAACCCAGTAGTTAAATAGGATAAGATATTCATGACTCCTAAATAACAGATGACAAATATTTCAGCGATCAATAATTATAGACCAGTTTCATAAAGCAGTCTCATGAAAAAGACAATATTTATGGAAGTATTAAAGAAAAAAATAATTTTTGTTTCTTGTTTTACTTAGGGAATTTTGAAATCTTAACTCCTGGACATTTCTGTTTTATAATTTCCTGGGATATAAAATAAGTGATATTTTGTTACATAGGAATAAACTAAGCCACTTATCCAAATTTATGTTATAAGCATGCATTACTAGGACTTATGCTATTAGAATTTGAAGTTTTTCTGGAATCTAAATTCACTGATAAATATCCTATCAATATTATGCAGTTAAAACTGTGACTTTGCAGTCATTTAGATATATTTTAATACTAAGACACTTCAAAATCCTAACCAAGCTTCTCCTTTGAATTCAAAACATTGTCAGGGCTGGGAGTGTTTCTCTTGTTAATATGACATACTCTAGGAAAAATGCAAAGAAACTTGGATTTGGAGGAAAATGGGTTTGGACCTTCAGGAAATATCGAGGATGGGACCCGGTGATGGATTAGCATGGGACTCTAGGATGCTCGCATCCCCACTTGTTTACAATAGTAAACATCACCCTTTGCTTAAATGTCACCTTTTGTGATGCCTCTTTAATATATATATATATATATATATATATATATATATATATATAACAGATATACATATATATGTATTAATACATGTATATAATACATAATATGCATATTATGTGTATATATACATAATATATGTATATGTATTTATTTATTTGAGAGAGAGAAAGATGGAAAGCATGAGTAGGGGGTAGAGGGAGTGGGAGGGAGAATCTCATGCAGACTCTGTACTGAGTGCAGAGCCTCACAAGGGGCTCAATTTCAGGGCCCTGAGATTATGGCCTGAGCTGAAACCAAGAGTTGGTACCTTAACCCACAGAGCCACCCAAGTACCCCTGTGTTGCCTCTTTGAGATACGCTACCTTTCCTTTCTAAAATTGTAGATTTCCTTTTATCCTCACGGCCTAATGAGTTAACATTGTTCAGATTTAAACAATGTAATGTATACATTTATATATGTATTTTTGTAGAAAATAAGTATCAGAACAATTCAAGTAAGGCAAAAGTCCATGGGAATAGCCTGCTTGTGTCCCTTTAAACTCATCTGTTCTTTCTTGTCCCATCCCTAAATTTGGTGTGCACTGGGTTGAGCCATTTTCTAACTATACACTTGTTATGTAGGTTTGGTTTTCTTTTTTATGTATATGAGACATTTTACTTCAACTCTTTGTTGTCTTTTGTTGTTGTTGTTTTGCTTTTCTTTCCTTTTTTGGAAATCTTTACAAATATGGATAGATTTTCATTCTTTATTCAGATTGTTATGAACAATGGACATCCCTATACATATGTTAGTATTCATAGGCTGTACTTTTTGTAAGATATATTCTTAGAAGTGGAACCATTTGGCTGGAAGATATGCACATTCTAAATATTAAAAGATATCGCCAGATTGCTTTCTTTTAATTCCATCCATAGTGTATGAGAGTTTCTGAATACTACACCCATTTCAAAACAAAATTTTCTCTTTTAAAATTTTGCAAATGAATGACCAAAAAGTTAGTTTATTTATCTTATTTTTAATTTCTTTCATTACTAAAATGTTAAATATATTTTCATGTATTTATATTTGCAGGTTATTTGCATTTATTTTTTTCTGTTAATTCTTTGCAATCTTTTACCAATTTTTATTGAATTTGTAAGAACTCTTCACATATTATGGAATTTACCATCTCCCTGTTGCACATACCATTTATATGTTGAAAATATTTTCGTCAAATTGTTGCTTGTGTTTTAACTTTGCTATGCCATTTTTTGAAAAGAAGCTTTAAATTTGTATGTAATGAAAACATTTAATTTTCTCTTATGACTACTGAGAACTGTTTAGAAATGTTCTTCCAACCTAGAATTTATATTTAAAAACTTGCTTGTAGTGCTTTCTGATTATTTGTTTTAAATTTTTTATTTTTACATTTAGGTATTTTAAATCTATTCAGAATTTATTTTTACAAATTATACAAAATAAACTCTAAATTAATTCTTCCCCAGAGGTATATCGAATTTCCTGAACATCACTCATTTAACATCCCTGCTTTAAAAACTACTAACATACAGATATTTTCATATACTTATTTATCTTTACATACTTATAGCATATATTTATACATATACTATATATGAATGTAAGCAGTTTGCATTTAAATATATATAGTATCATGCATGTGTGTGTGTGTATATATATATATATATATATATACACATGCTACAAGCTTATATTTATTTATATTCTATGTGTATATATACACGTATATTTGGGTATTTTTATTTCATTGATGTATATTGTGCTTTCTGTACTAATAATGCATTATTTTAATTAATGTATTTTATTATTTATTTTGACATATTAGAAGGCAAGTCCCTACTTATGATCTTTTTACTCAACATTTTTTTGTGTGTACTCTTGTACATTTAATTTTCCAGATGAACCTCAGAATCACCTTAAGATCCATTTAAAAATCCAATTGAGATTTTGATTATGTTTGCATTGAATTTATAGGTCAATTTGGGGAGAATTTATACCTTTATAATATTGAGCCTTCTCAACCAGAAAATTAGCATGATTCTCTACTGATTCAAGTGTTCATTTATGTCCTTCATTAAATAAAGTGTGCTCTACATAGGTTTTGTACATTTTTTAAAAATTTTATTGCTAGGTATATCATCTAGGACTAGGTTTGGCTGAAAGTAAAAGACTCAAAGTAACAGCAGCTTAAATATGAAAGAAGTTTCTTTCTTTCTCACATGCAAGCATCTTACAAAATGTAGGTCTCATAGCTCTGCTGCACACAGTCTTCAGGGCCCCATGTTCCTTCCACATTGCCCTGTCATCTTTGAGATGTCAGGTCTGGTCCTCATGATTCAACATAACTGCAACAATGGCAGCCAACATTATCTGTATTACAGTTGGAAAAATACACAGGAAAATACATTGAAAAAATCCAGAGGAAAAGATACACAGGAAGGAGGCAAGGCAAACATCCAAGCCTCTTAGAAGGAAGGCTTCTAGAAACAGAATGCTTCCATGTATTCCACTTATAGCCCATGGCCAGAATAAGAAGTCACATGGCCACCCCTTAGTGGCAAGGGAGTCTGAGAACTATTTCCTTTATTCTGGGGCATGATGAGTGAACAAAAAGTGCGGCATTCTATTGGTATGGAAGAAGGGGCAAATGGACATTAGGGGACAACTAGCTGACTCCACCACAGTAAATACTTTTTGGTTTTTGTTGCTATTATAAACATGTTTTTTTGCATACATATTTTTAGAATGCCTTTTCTTATGATTATGTAAACAGAGTAAAAGTCGGTTATAACTTGAAAAGTAGTGTCTAAAAAATTCTATCCGATAAAATGTAGAACCATGCCACTGTGCAATTAATAAAATGACCAGGGTGAGACTGTGTGGCAAATTGATTGAGTCCTAGGGGCAGGCCATATGATCCAGATTCAGCTCAGTGCTACCTGGCGATAGTTCTGCATTTTCTGCTACTTCATCTTGCCAGGATGTCTGAGACAATTTAAGGAATAGTCAGGTCAAATGGTACACCTTTTGTTGATACCATTAGGGATGATCAGGCTGGTAAGATCCTATAAAGATGGAAAAACCCTTATGGGATCCTATAAAGACTGTCCTCTCCTGTAGTTGCCTGCAGTTCCCTCCCCAGCATCATTCTCTGTTCCCATGCCCCTCATCCAAGGGAACAACTCCAGCCCATCTTTCATTTAGAACAGGGGCTCAGAGGAAGCAGGGTATTATTTGCATTACATACAAATTCCTATCAATGAGAGGTACAGTACAACAAAAGTTTTTGGTAGCATATGCATGCTATCATGTAAGTAAAGAAAAAGATAGATATAGAAAATGAGCACAATTCGCATGTAACTCCAGTTGTTGAAGGTGGGAAATATTCTTTTTTCTCTCCTCCCTCCCTTTCCTTCTTTCTTCCCGTTTTTCTTTTTCTGTAAACTTACAAGGGAACTGTGAGATGTGAGGTAGATTGATTTGCACAGCTTTGTTGTTAAATCACCCATTCTGCCACCTATAGTGTTCAAACTCTTCCCATATCATTAATCTCAACTACTGAGCTGATGGGAATTGGACTCTACAAACAGGTTGTCTGCCAAAGGAGATGTCCCCAGGCGACTGTTTACAATAGTTTTTACCAGGAAACCAGCTTTTTGGTTTTTTTTTAAACAAACCAAATAAAAATAAAAATAACAATCTGTTTTCCCCATAGGCTGATAAAATAATTCAAAATGTGTTAGAATCGAGATGAAAATAAATCAGCCTCACACCTTTAGGACTTACAAAAAATCCTAATAACTAAGAAAAAAAATGTATGAAACAGTAAATAAAAGACTCAGTTATACTTTAGTGTGTCAATATTCCTGCCTGGAGTGAGACAAAACCATTTGTGTTGCATTCCTCCCACGCATGGCCGTGTAAGGCAGTGGGGCTTAGTAGTGGGGATGGTGGGCTCAGGAGTGGGGCAGAACTGGTTTGGAATCTCACCTTTACCTATTTATATAATTTTGGCTACATTATTTGTTCCTGTTGAGGTTCAGTTTCCTCATCTTTTGATGGAGGGAAATAACAACACTTTTCCTAGTAGTGTGGTGAGGATCAATTGAGATAATTCATACCAAGATTTTAGACCATAATGAACTCAATAAACATTAGCTATTATATTATTATTATTATTATTTCTATTCTTACTATGTGAAGATTTTTATCTAAAGTCTCAATTCTAAGGGAGTTAAAGTAAGATATTAACTCTTAACATGCTCACAGTGTAGTTTGGGAGAACACATTTAGCCCGTTATAATCACGTCTGATAGATAAAAATTATAATGCTTCTTATTAAGGGAGAAATCATTTTGTTTTTGTTGCTATCACTTCCAGTGAGTTACAAGTAAAGGCCTCCAGTAAATCACACTGCCTTGTATTTATGCCTCCATGCAATGTGATACTAGAATTTCTCCTATAAGAAGTAAAACTACCTCGATATTCCTTGTATCTGGCCGGCCTTAAGGTTTGCTTTGGGAAAAGCGTTGTTATATGACTTCCAAGAGTAGAGCATAAGCATTCTTGCTACTTCCACTTTTGATCCACTTTTGGAACACTTCAGCCATTATATGATGAATCACCATCTAGCTTCCTGGAGGGTAAGAGACCACATGGAAGAAAACCAAGGCACTCCAGGCAACATCCCATGCCAATTGCCAGATAGATGCACAAGGCCATCTTGGCTCATCTAGTCCCTCTGACCCATGAGATGACTGCAGCCTCATAAGTGATCACAGGAGGGGAACCACCCTCTGAGCTCAACCCAAATTGCTCATGGGCAAATAAACTGTTTTAGTTTTAAGCCGCAAAGTTTTGCAGCAAAAGTTGGTCGTTTGTTATGCAGCAATAGTCAACTGATCCACTTTTATTTTTTGTTCTCCTCTACAGACTCTTTCTACTTACACACTTTAGAGACCCAGAGCTGTGCTGGGGCATATTTCTTTAAAGCGCACATGCTGGATCCTAGGATTAGACATTTCCTTTTATGCCTGCTGAGTCACCAATCAGACGGGAGAGATTTTTCTTTGAAAGAAGGGAAGTTGCAGTATACAGACAATAAACCACATGATCTAAGTAAGAACAGGACAAATTGATTTTTTTGTAGGTATCTGCTTGAAATCTTGCGAGGAGAATTCTTTGCACTGATATTGTAAAAGTTAAGTAGAATATGTGGTAACATTTTAATAGAATTCTGAAGGGCCATTTTCCTTGGCAGTTGAAACATTTAAGGAATCAGGGGAAACTGGAACCTGAACCAAGAAAGGTTTAACAATACTTTGTCTCAGGGAATGTCAATCATTTCTGCTTTGCAAATGCCGTAGGAACAAGAAGTAACCCCAGACTAGATCCAGGAACTTAGGGAACAGCTCAGAGGTAAGCCATGCTATTGAAAACAAGACTTGAAGAAAACAAGAAAGGTGAAAATGTAGAAATTTTAGGGGTTGAGAACTTTGAGAAAGGGTAAAAGATAAGTGTTTAAATGTGGTTTGCCCTAAAATCTCAAAGAAGAAACAATGGAGGGAGGGAGGGAGAAAGGAAGGAGGGAAGTAGGGAAAGAGGAAAGGAGGGAAAGAGGGAGGAAGGGAGGGAAGAAAGGAAGGAAGGAAAGAAGGAAGGAAGGAGGGAACAAACGAATGAATGAGTGAACTTTCTGGGGTCAAATTGGAATCTTCCCAAAAGTTTGAAGTAGAACCTACAAAGTGTTGATTAGCTGAAGAATGAAAGCTCCTTACAGCCCTTGAGAGGAAAGGGCTTTTAGAAGTCTGAGGAAGGACTTCTCAAAGGTCTGAGAAACCTTGTAGAAACCGCAATGTAGTAAGTTGATTTTTCTGGTAAAGTTATTCAGACTCACGTCAAATAAGCATCTCACTTTGATTGTTTCTATTTTTCCACTTCATAAACTTATTTACAAAAAGCAAACAGGTTAAGTATTTCAATGTATTTTAGTTTGACAATATTTTGTTGTAAAACTAGAGAAGAACTCAATCTTAAAATACAGATAAGCTCTCATTTCCCTAAAGTGCAATTTACTGAGAAATATATATACACACTATCTTTGCCTGCTTGTCTTCCAATTGCTTCCTGTTCACAGCAACAATTTTTTACTCTTCATCAATCACTGACTCTTCTTAAAACATCCCTAAGTTTGCAATGGAAACATTTTAGCTTTTATTTTTAATGTCTAGTGTGAAGGATTGAACAATAATGTGCACTTCATAAAACTCTCTCTTTCCATGATACCTTTGACCCAGCTTCTCCTATCTGTCCAGACTCCCTCTCTTTCTGTGTCCTTTAAATACCAGTGGTTCAAGGTTCTATTCTGTTGGAACTCTTTGTTTCCCACAGTTTTCATGTCAATATTATCTGTCCTCTCCCATAGTTTTTATATCACCAGCAAGTTGTTTACTCCAAGATCTGTGTCTTTAGTCTATACTTTTATCTCAGCTTAAAACTTGTATATTCAGGGGCACCTGGGTGGCTCAGTGGGTTAAAGCCTCTGCCTTCGGCTCAGGTCATGATCCCAGGGCCCTGGGATCTAGCCCCGCATCAGGCTCTCTGCTCGGCAGGGAGCCTGCTTCCCTTCCCCTCTCTCTCTGCCTGCCTCTCTGCCTACTTGTGATCTCTGTCTGTCAAATAAATAAATAAAATCTTTAAAAAAAAAAAAACTTGTATATTCAGCTGTCATCTGAGCATCTCCCAGAAGTTCCTGGCATCTGACACTAATCTTATTTTTATTTCCCCAAACTTGTTCTCCTCCCACTTCCACTTTATGCCACTATGAATTCATCTTGTCATATAGGATAGAAACTTTGGAGTCATCCCTGACTTTTTTGTCTGTTACCGTAAACATCCAATTAGTTACCAAGATCTGTTGACTAGTATCAACTTTAGATAATTAGGAAAATACGTTTGGTCTTTCACTTCTCCAGTCCAATTATAACATTGCTATCAGAGTTTTCTTTGTAAAACCCAAATCTAATCATCCTGCTTAAGTACCTTTGGTGGTATCTTATTTTCCACCAGGAAGTTTACAAATCGTTTTAGCTTGGTAGAAGTGACACTTTTCACATTATGGCTTCATGGTCCATTTTAGGCTCATTTGTAACTACTTTCTCTGCAATTAATACTGCTACCACAGAACTGTTTTGCATTTCCTGAATAGATCATGTAATATCATACTCCATATCTTTGTACTTGCTAATCCATTTGCATGGGTGTTCTCGTCCATCTGGTTATGAAATAGAATAAGGAATGAAACATTCCTTAAGACACAGCTCACATGCTGTTTGTGCTAAGAAGTCATTCTTGACAGTTTCAATTTTTCCTCATAGTCTTTTATAAGTATTCTACGTACAACTTATCACATTGAATCACAATCATTTATTTGTCAACAGTGAACTTCAGACATCCAGTCCCTAGCATATGACTTGACCGTTGGTATGATAGTTATGTATACCCCAATCTTATGGTTTATGAATGAATGGATGATAGCACTTGATTTTCTTGTGCCAGACTGTTATATTCCTTGTCATATTTCTAACACAAATTTTCAAGTTGAAATAAAAATGTATGACTTGTAATAGAAATATGAATCTTTCTTATTTAGTGTTTCCTTTCAAGAAAATGTGGTTTTAAGATTGACATTAATAAGACAAGTGTTGATGATTTGATTACATCTTTCTATTCCCCTCACCCCTAAGCTAGTTACTGAATCCTTAGGTTACTGATTATAATACTCTTGGCATTGGTGATTTTCATCTTGTTGAATGTGAATTATAGATTCAAGTTGGTAGCCAAATCAAGGTTCTTTTTTATCTGATTGAAATTTCCACATCATGAATAACTTTGTCAGCTTGCACTTTTCACTGCATTTAGTTAAGTTTCTTTGGAGGCTCTATACATGGTCTTATATACTTCAGTTTAAATGCAGTGGTTATTTAGAAAATTTTAGAATGATAGGTGATTTTTTAAAAGACTGAAAACAAAACATATCTTAATTTTCTTTATGGTGATTATTCAATTTTGTTCAAAGTACCCATTTAAAAATTATCCCTTTTTCTGGGTTAGAGCAGATAATTAAATAGAAAGTTCTAGTTAAAATAGCACTTATTAGAAGTTAGAAATCCAATGATTTTGTTTATTTTTATTTCATTCTTTAAATAGTCACATACAATTCCATTGAATAAATGGATTATAATTTTTTTTTAAGAATTTATTTATTTGACACAGAGAGAGAGAGAACAAGCAGGAGAAAGGTAGAGGGAGAGGCAGTCTCCCTGCTGAGCAGGGAGCCCAATGCGGCACTCAGTTCCAGGACTCTGGGATCATGACCTGGGCCAAAGGCAAACGCTAATCAACTGGGCTACCCAGGTACCCCTAAATAGATCATAATTCAACTAGATCTCGACTGAAAGACCTTTGTATTGCCTCCAACTTTTTGCCATTATCAGCAATGTCTTTTTTAAATTTAAATTCAATTAATTAACATATAATGTATTATTGATTTCAGAGGTACAGCCTGTGTTTTATCAGTTTTATATAGTACCCAGTGCTCATTACATCACATGCCTTCCTTAATGTCCATCACCGAGTTACCCCATCCCCCACCTCTCTCCCCTCCTGCAACCCTCATTTTGTTTCCCATGATTAAGAGTCTCTTATGGTTTGTCTCCCTCTTTGATTTCATCTTGTTTTATTTTCTCCTCTCTTCCCCTATGATCTTCTGTTTTGTTTCTTAAACTCAATATATAAGTGAACTCAAAAAGTAATTGTCTTTCTTGGATTGATTTATTTCACTTAGCGTTATACCCTCTAGTTCCATCCACATCACTGCAAATGGCAAGATTTCATTTTTTGGATGGCTGAGTAGTTTCCATTGTGTGTGTATATATATACACACAATATATATATACACACAATGGATTTATATACATATGGATTTATACATTTATAAATATATGTATGTAAAATATATAAATGTATATATAAATATATATATATTTATATATATATATATATTTATATATACATAAACACACACACATACATACCACATGTTCTTTATTCATCTTTATTCATTCATCTGACGATGGACATCTGGGATCTTCTCATAGTTGTCTATTGTGGACATTGACGCTATAAATTTTGGGGTGTAGGTGTCTCTTCTGATCACCACATTTGTATCTTTGGGGTAAATACCCAGTAGTGCAACTACTGGATACTAGGGTAGCTCTATTTTCAACTTTTTGAGGAAACTTCATACTGTTTTCCAGAGTGGCTACACCAGCTTGCATTCCCATCAATAGTGTAAGGGGGTTCTCCTTTCTCTGTTGTTTCTGGATTTGTTAATTTTAGCCAGTCTGACTGGTGTGAGGTGGTATCTCATTGTGATTTTGATTTGTATTTTCCCTGAAGCCAAGTGATGTGGAGCATTTTTTCATGTGTCTTTTGGCCATTTGGATATCTTCTTTTGCAGAAATGTCTGTTGATGTCTTCTGTCCATTTTTTTTTTTTAAGATTTTATTTATTTATTTGTCAGAGAGAGAGAGAGGGAGAGAGAGCAAGCACAGGCAGACAGAATGGCAGGCAGAGGCAGAGGGAGAAGCAGGCTCCCTGCTGAGCAAGGAGCCCGATGTGGGACTCGATCCCAGGACGCTGGGATCATGAACTAAGCCGAAGGCAGCTGCTTAACCAACTGAGCCACCCAGGCGTCCCTCTTCTGTCCATTTCTTGATTGGATTACTTGTCCTTTGGGTGTTGATCTTGGTAAGTTCTTTATAGATTTTGGCTACTACCCCTTTATCTGATATGTCATTTGCAAATATTTTCTCCCATTCTATTGGTTGTCTTGGTTTTGTTGACTGTTTCCTTTGTTATGCAAAAACTTTTTATCCTGATGAAGTCCCAATAGTTCATGTTTGCTTGTTTCCCTTGCCTTTGGAGATATGTCTAACAAGAAGTTGCTGTGGCCAAGGTCACAGAGGTTACTGCCTGTGTGCTCCTCTAGGATTTTGATGGGTTCCTATCAATGTGAGTCTTTTTAACAAAAAAATCAGATTTTTCGGGGCGCCTGGGTGGCTCAGTGTGTTAAAGCCTCTGCCTTTGGCTCAGGTCATGATCCCAGGATCCTGGGATCAAGCCCCACATGGGGCTCTCTGCTCAGCAGGGAGCCTGCTTCCTCCTCTCTCTCTGCCTGCCTCTCTGCCTACTTGTGATCTCTGTCTGTCAAATAAATAAATAAAATCTTTAAAAAAAAAAATCAGATTTTTCTCAGAGTGATAGAAGAGAAATGGTATCTCAGAGTAACTTTTTTTAAAAAAGATTTATTTATTTGAGGGAGAGAGAGAGAGCACGAGTGGGAGGAGGAGCAGAGGGAGAGAATCTCAAGCAGACTTCACGCTTATCATGGAGCCTGACACAAGCTCAATTTCATGACCCTGAGATCATGACATGAGCCAAAACCAAGAGTCGGGTACTTATCTGAGCCAACCAGATGCCGCTATCTGAGTAGTTTTAAAATTTTATTTTCCATTATCAATGTTCAAGACCAAATGAGTATCTTGTAATATGTTAGAGGACCATTTGCATTTCTCTTTCCATGAAATTTTTGTTCAGATATACTGCTTATTTTTGATTGTTGGTCTTTTTCTTCTAGTATAAAAAGCTATTTAAATATTCAAATTGTTAATACAATGTCAAATAAAATATCATATAATTTGGAAAACATGATATATAGTTGGAAAATGTTATGAGTTGAAAATATTTTTGTTTTTAAATTTTTTTATCTTGATCATTATAATTTAATTTTTTTCCATACACAAGAGTATGGAATTTAAAAACTCAAATGTATTTATTTAGTCCAATTTATCATTCTCTTATTGCATCTTGCTCTGAGTGTTGTTAGAAAAGTTTTGTCCAGCTGCAAGTTATAGAAAATTATAGTCATGTTTTCTTTCAATCCTTAAACAATTTTATTTTTTACACTTACATATTCGATCTGTTTAGAATCCATTATAGTGTACAGGAACAGTGTATAGTGTACAGATTCAATTTTTTGTTTTGTTATTCTGCTATCTAGTTATTTCAATACAATTTATTAAAATGTAATATTTCCCCAGTGATTTAAGATGATCCTTTATCACATGCTAAATTTTCATGCCAGGTTACCTCTATTCTGTATTTTTCAGTTCAGTTCCATTGGTTCAACAGCTTATTCATGCTCTAATGCCACACTGTTTTAATTACAGAAGCTGCATAAGGTGTTTTAATATCTGGCACAGCCAAATACTTCCGAATCCCCAGCTGCTTTTATCTTCAGTATTTTTCTGACTATTTTTGCTTGTTTTTCCTTCCTAATAAACTTTATAATCAACTTATCTAATGGCAGAATAAAAAGAGAATTGATCCTGTTTTATTGTAAACATTTTATATTTATATAAAATATAGCTAAACAAAGGAACATAGCAGCATCAAAAGTGCTGAGAGTGACTTTATAATGGCTTGATTACCCTGTGAAGAGAAAGAAGAGGTAGAATGTTATCTCAGAGATGATATGCCATACTATGTGTGCCACCAGATGTTAGAAAGAACGCTTCTAGAAGTTGGTAATTTCTTTTATATAGCACATGCATATTAATTTTATGATGGTACATTTCAAAAATCAATACTATGTTTAGTAAACTTAAAATATTTACCCATTTCCTTTTAGTGATAAGATGATTTTGTTGCTTCTCAGCTAATTAAGTAGAATGCCCTCACTGAGGTCATTTGAGATCTTTTTTTCAATAACTCAAGATTAGAAGAACACATTAATACATTAATATCCTTACATCATAGAAATGGTTGCAAAGAATTAGTATTAAAAGTAATTGAAAAATTAAATTTCTATCTAAGACATGTTGAGCTGCAGTTGTATTCTCCCTTTTTATTTTTAATCTGCCATTGATTTATCATGTGAGTTGACAGATAACAGCTGGACTATAAATGGTGAAATGCATAAAACGAAAATAATTCCTTCACTAGTTTGAAATCTCCTTGGTGTAACTGCTCCATGCATATAAGGATTTTGAAGATACTCTAAAGAAAGTCTTATGCAAATAAATAACCATATATATTTATCTTACTGTACCAACTTATATTCTTTGGATATGCAACTGATTCTTCCTTTCACAATCATTCCCTCCATATATGGTAGTATTTTAAGGACTTGATAAACATATTAGTCCTTCCAAAATTTTATTATCTTATATTACGGTAAAATACTCAGTATATGACTTTGTGCCTAAATAGTTGTCACCAGTTGTATGCCATCATTTTTATCCAACCAACATGGCATAAAATTTGTCAAGATTTAATTTAGATTACTAATAATTAGATTACTAATAACTTCCCAGTTTTCAGAAAATTTCACTATATATATATATATATACATATATATATATATATATATTTATTTATTTATTTGACAAACAGAGATCACAAGTAGGCAGAGAGGCAGGCAGAGAGAGAGGAAGGGAAGCAGGCTCCCCGCTGAGCAGAGAGCCTGATGCAGGGCTCCATCCCAGGACCCTGGGATCATGACCCGAGCTGAAGGCAGAGGCTTTAACCCATTGAGCCACCCAGGCATACCTCACTATATATTTTTAAATATCTCAAAAATAATGAATACCCAGCTCTTGCATCAACATGGTTGGAACTGAAGGGGATTATGCTAAGTGAAATAAATCAAACAGAGAAAGATAATTATCATATGGTTTCACTTATATGTGGAACATAAGGAAGAACATGGAGGATATTAGGAGAAAGAAGGGAAAGATGAAAGGGGGAAAGTCAGAGGGATAGATGAACATAAGAGACCAGGGACTCTGGGAAACAAACTGAGGGTTTCAGAGGAGGGCAGTGCGGGGATGGGTGAGCCCAGTGATGTGTATTAAGGAGGACATGTATTGCAATGAACACTGGGTGTTATAGGTAAACAATGAATCATGGAACACTACATCAAAAACTAATGGTGTACTGTATGGTGACTTACATAACAAAATAAAAAAAAAAACTTCTATTTTTTCTTTTTGTAACAATCAGAACACAAAAATAGGGCATTGAATAGCTCACTCAAGACCACAGACATAGTAAATGGTGGAAATAAGACTCAAGCTCTGGTTTCTGGACTTCACATATTTCTCTAATACTCTTATCAAATCAGAAGGATATGAATATTTTAATATACTGTTCAAATTGTCTTATTACTTCAACCATAAAGTACCAGATTTTTCAACTAACTGTTTTTCAGTGGTATGAGCAGGATGAGTATGTCAGAAATGAGCTTTTTAGCATGTAGTATAAGCACATTTAGCATTTGTAAAATAATGTTAGTTTTGTGTCAGAATATGTGAGACATGCACCATTATTCTCTCTGTTACCTCCTGGAGTTTTCTAGATAATATCACTGTCAGTATCACATAATCTACTTTTTAACATTTTCATGTAATATTTTTTAGAAGAGAGAGTTTGGAGGTAATGTTGATCACAATCTGGGTCTTTTCAATGCCCAAATAAACTTAAAATCAATTCATTAGTTTGTTTTTTGTTTTTATGAAGCCAGGAATGAAAGGCTTAACTTATCATGAAATTGGATATTTTTTAAGCAAAATGGACTGAATTCACTGGTTGTTTCTGTGACAAGTAATAATAATTGACATAAAATAAACAAAGAATTGAAGGAAATACATTGTGATATTTACAATGGTTTTATCAGCAAAGACTTCTTGGAGGAAGTAACATTTGAACTGAGGCCTTAATGAAGTCAAGAAGAAGCCACCTGCAAAAAGAACATTAGAAAAAGAGAAAATATTGAATGTAAAGCCTCTGAGATAGGAGTGTGTCCATCTGGTTAGAGAAAGAGCCAGAAACCAGTGTGGTTGCAATTAGTGAATCAGAGTGAGGGTGGTAAGAGATGCTAATGGGCAGTTCGCTAATGCCAGGTCATATAACTGTTGAATTTTGTAAATTTAGGTAAAGACTGAATTTTTTCAGAGTATCATGGGAAGCTACAGAAGGATAATAAACAAGGAATTTATCAGCCTTAATATATTAAAGGAAATACTATGAAATACTCTGTGGAGAAAAGACAGAATAGAAACAGAATCAGATAGGATGATTTGACCATGTTCTAGGTGAGGATGATGATGGCTTGAAATGGGGTGTTAGCAGTGAAGGAGACACAAAGTGGTAAGATTTACATTATGCTATACAGAATTTGTTGGTGGATATGATGTGGGAATTTATATGAAATGAGACACCAAGATTGACGGCACATAAATGACAGTGCTATTTACTGAAAGGAAGAAGCCTGAGGGAGAAGTGTTGTCATTAAGAGTTTCTTGAGAAACTTATTCATGTGGACTTTTGCATATATTAATCTGAAGTTCATCAAAGGAGTTGAGTCTGAATTGAGACTTTTAAAGTCCACAGCATAAAGATCACATTTAAAGCCAATGAAAATTGATGACATCACCCAGACAATTAATGTAGATAGGGACAAGGTAGGATGAATAAATTCCTGGAGCACTCCAGAATTTACATATTGGAGAAGGAAAACAATCCATCACAGGAGATATAGAGAATGGTCAGATATGAGAAATACTAGGGAGTATGGTGCTCCGGGAACCAAGTGACCATCTAAGGCATTTCAAGAAGGACACGTCACAAGAGTGAAGGACAATACATAAACACTCACAAGAATGATTCAAATGTTCCCAAGAAGTCAAATAAGATGAAGATTGAAAATAAAACATTGGATGAAGTATTGTGGAGGTCATTGATTAACTTGATGAAAGCTGCTTTGGTAACATAGATGGAATGAAACCCTGACTGGAGTGACTTCTAAACAGAACCTGTGAGCATGAAAATAGAGTCAGAAAGTGTGGACAACTGGAACTTTTCCTTGAAGTTTGATTTTTAAATTTTTTTTTAAGATGGAAGAAATAACAGTACAATTGTATGCTGACCATAAGGTCCAGTAAAAAGAGAAAAATTAATAATGCAAGATAGAATCAGAGTACTTGAAGAGAATATCTTGGGCAGATGAGAGGAAATTGGGTCTAGGGAATAAGGAGAGTTGATACTTTAGTAGAAGAAGGTGTATTTAGTCTGTGGTACAGATGGTTTAGTATGTGAGGATGAGGAAGCTATCTAACGAGAAAGTCTTCATCTGCATGCGAGAAGGGGCAGATTATTGAAGGGTTCAGGGGAGATAGCAGGTAGGAAATAATTGCCTGAGAAAGTCAGGATGATTGGACTAAGGCAGTAGGACTGTACTGATGAAAGTTCACTGAGGTTGGAATGGTCTGGAATAAAAGTACAAATGATAAACTTGAGCTTGATTTAGGCAAACAACAATATATCAGCAAATCCAATATAGCAGGTGAAGAGTCCAACACCTGTGGTTTCTAAGTAGTGATTATATTTAAGTTAGAGTAAATGACTATATTAGTTTTCTGAGTAATTTGGGGTTTGGAGGACACCAGCACTTACATAGGGATACTCACAGTATCTTTCTTGCATGAAAGAGATGGTTGGATATTACACTTGTTATCAGTATTGTAACAAAGCCAATTAGTGTTTAGGGTAGGCTTCTGCTCCAAACAAGAAACATGGAGTGTTAATTCCAGAAACTGAGGCAGAAACGTAATCTTTACAATGAAAAGGAATGAAGGTGAGAGAAATGTGTTGCTAAGTGGGGCTCCAGGTATCCGTGAGTTACCCAGCTCACTGGATCCTGAATCTAATACATTATATCTTATCTCAGACAACAAATCTGACTAGGTAGGGCCGCCTAATATATTTTACTACTCAGGTTAGGCTCCATTGTCCATGTCAGATTGGGCATCCAAGGAAGAACCAAGATTGTGGTAGGCAAACAGAAAGGCAGGATTGAAAAGAGAGTTTTGAGGAAGTTCATAGATTTAATAAGAGTTCAAAGTTATCTATTGGAAGTATAAAACTGAATGGTGTCTCTAAAGTTACCAGAAAAAGTGAAATGTTTTCAGCACCAGAATTGAATTATAGTGTTTGATGAGTATATTCAATACTGTTTTCATTCAGCAAGATTTAAAAAAGAAAGAAACACAGCCTTCATCTTGTGACAATGGAAAGCATGGACATCCATCTATAAAGATGATTTTTTTGTTGTTGAACTAAACTAAAGTACAAACTGATCATGTGTGTCCTTGGATAGAGGATATTGAATGACAGAGAGTACAGTATCTTCAAGCATAGTGTTACAATCAATAAGAAAAGGCTGTACAATTTTTTTTTAAATAAATCCTCCATAAAAGTAGAGGGCTTGACATTGAATTATAACTAGGAAAAGGCAAAGCTGTGAGGAGTGAAGATGAAGTTGTGTACCAACTTTTTCCAAATGGTCAAGCTCAAAGCAATGTCAGAACATGACCCCTCTCTATTAAGTGGGTAATTAACACACTCATTATGAAACACCTTTCAAATATCAAGTAATACAAATGAGTTTTGTACAGATGTTGGAGCTCATTCAACTTGTGTTCAAATCCTATGAGAGTTTCTAAGAGTACAGATATTTTACACTGTTGATTACAGCAAAGCCTGGTGCTTTAAATGCTCTACAGGAGGAAAGACAGATATGATACAGACATGATGTCACGTTGCCAAGCCATGCAAGGTGTTAAGGATTGCCGCGGCTCTACAGTAGACCTCCACTTAGTCTTGGAGGTCAAGACCTCATTGATGATGCTCATACCAGTCCCTCAAAGGAGATGGCAACTCTTGTAATTTTCTGTTTCTTTGTCAATAAATGTCTTGCTGAATGATGGGCTCTTTACATAGTAGAATTGATGATAAATTTCAACTCAGTATTTTATGGCTTCTTAGATCACTGTCATGAAATTGATTCACACATTGTAAATTTCTGTTAAGAAGGGTTTTCCTATGTTTTCTATGTCAAGGAATAAAGATTGGATAAAAATATTTCTTCTTCCTTTTGTCTCTTTTTGTTTATTTATTATAAAGATATTATCCTCTATAATTTGCTAAATAGAATGCTTAATTCATATGTTGATGCCATTGAACTCAAATCCTGCTAAACTATGCTTTTATTAAATATCTTACTAACCTTTTTTTCCCACCAACATGATTTAGAGGCAGATGGATGCTGCTACTTCCCAAAAGAAGAAAAATAATTATTTTGTTTATTAAAAGAATTAGATAGCCATGAGACAAGTTAGGAACCAAAGAATTTGGCCATAAAAATATAATAGCCAAAAAAAAGATAGTTACATTTTAAATTGTAAAGAATCATGTTTAAAAGCTCTTGATGACATTTTACCGTAGTTCTCTTTTAAAAGAAACCGTAGACTTAAGTTGATTCAGCTATTTTACAGAATATGTGTGTCCATATGCATAAATTTTTATGTTGTTGATACTTTTTGGACACATAGAAATGTGCTAGTGGTCAATTTTTATTAATTGTTTTTTAGAATGAATATTTGATTTAGAAGAGAAATACTTTATGCAGCATATTAACTGCTTCAGGTAAGATTTGATACATTACATAGTCTTCATGTTTTATTTTAAGAAATAGTGTGTTTTTACACACTGTGAAATTAATGAATATTTAAAGCTTAATGCAACACTGCTTGGCTAATTATGGGTATATATATTTCAGTTTAATGTATTACTTAGTCTTAAAATATTTTTTCTTCTACTCACATATCACCAAAGTATAAATTCTCTCTACTCCATAAAATTGAGAAGACTTATTCATAAAGACTTTTTAAAAATCACTATTTTGTAAAGTGACTCTAAGTCAGAGTCATAATTCTGCCAAGGGTTAACTGTGGAATCTTATGAAAGCCACTTAACCTTTCTTTGTCTTAGTTACTTTATCTAGACATGGTTTAAATGATTTCTGAGATCCATTTCAGCTTAATATTCTAAAATTCTACGAAATCATCAAGCTGTGTCAAGATTTTTATGAAAAATAGATAACAATGTAATTACAGTGTTATGTCAGTTGTGTTATGAATAGCTGTAATAATAAAGTATACACATTTATCAGTGTAGTAGAAGAGTCTTTAGTGACTGGTGTGCTGACCACCAAAAAGTTAGTGTTATATTTTCCACTTAAGAAGATTTGGTATTTAAAATAAACATTCTCATCTTCTTAAAACCACAGGTGGAATAGCTTGCTACACAGGGGAATCTGAAAGAAGTAGGCTGACACAAGATATGTTTACTTTAAGGATAAAATACATAATGCACCAGATTAGATAGTTTTTCCCTCAGAAAATGACTTTTTAAAAAAAGAACTGTGTAAATATAAAGACTACCTAATTTAAATGCTAAAAACAAACAGATCATTAATAACAAAACCAGCTCTTAACAGTTTCAGAAGATTTTCTTCTGCATTTACTCCTCTGATCCTTATGATGTGTTAGTGAGAGAAACAGCACAGATATTACCATTTCTATTTTACAGATGAGGAAAAAGAGTGAGAGAGGTGCATTTTCCAAGGCCTTATGAGCAATGCACAGATACTAGCTCCCCTCCTGCCGGTCCCTGCAGGGTGTTCATGGGCACTGTGTGCCATGCTGGGGAAAGGTTCAGGAACAGGAAATTCAGTCTTAGGGTCATGAAAGCTAGGGGAGCCATGTGTAGGTCAGCAGTTGTCTCGACAATTGCTGAGAAATGAGAGTAGCTTCATTCCCTCATCCTCAAAGATGCAGGTGTAGGGTTTAGAGGTCTCTCAGTCTCTTCTTGCTTGGGAAACTGCAAAAAGACACAAAATGAGACACCATCTACTTTGACCTAGAGTCAATCACACAGTTCTTTTCTTAAAGGATCTGATTTATATTACACAAAAACATAAAATGCAAACATATAAAACTAACCCAAGAGTATGGACTTGTGGACCTTCCCTCTCAGCCATGGGTCCTTACTTCTCTCTGCTCATCCTCCTAAGAGGCCTCTCTAAATCTCAAGTCAGGAGTCTTACCTCATCCCCACCTTTTCATCTCTTCCCAGGGCTCTTCTTCCCAGAAGAAAGGCATTCTTCTGAGGTCTTGTTGGTTCAGGAATTTCAGCTGTAGCCTCCAGGCTAATCAGAACTGATTCTGCTCATTCTTTCCTGATAGTGCAGGCAGCAGGGTAGGCTCTGTTTTCCAAAGTCTGTGGGCATTCTCATTTGAGTTCAGTCTTCCCCACACATCCCAACGAATGTTGATGCTACGTTTCTCACAAGTTACATGAAACTATGACATTTCAGAAGGGGGATATTGATTTTCTTTCAAGCTGTCATGGTATTACCATATGAGGAAAGCTTATTTACACTAATATTGTGACTTCGGCTGTCCTATGTCACATTTGAATGAATAATCCCGACCTCATTGTTCTAAGAAATAACTGACAAATTGTAGGGTATGCTTTTTATACTATAAGGACCAACTCATGAACCATCTGGAATGGGAGGAGTCACCCTAATGTAGATTATTTTGATATCAAATTTTCTGCTGACTAGGGGTGGCATTGCATGCAATTCATCCCAGTGATGTGTGTATGTCTATAAATATAGGTGTAAACATACAACTATATGCATATATATTATGTGTGTATATGTATATGAATATATAGATATGTGATGTGTATACAGACAGATATTGGTATTTAATTTTCACTATTTCATGTTGCCTTTCAATTTGATAAATCTCTGATTAATGTTTTCATGTTAATAATCACCATGAAAGACTTTGCCAGTGTTTTCCAAAACTTATAGTTTTCCTTTCTTTCTTGCCACATACCTCCTTGAAACTAGGTGTGGCAAAGTGACTTTTTGTTGGCGAGAAAATGTGAATGAAAGTGATGTGTGTTACTTCTCGTAGAAACACTTAAAAATCACTACAGCTGCTCCCTTCACTTACCTCCTGCCATGTTAAAACATAAAGCCTTGTGGGACGCCTGGGTGGCTCAGTGGGTTAAGCCGCTGCCTTTGGCTCAGGTCATGATCCCAGCGTCCTGGGATCGAGTCCCACATCGGGCTCCTTGCTCAGCAGGGAGCCTGCTTCTCCCTCTGCCTCTGCCTGCCACTCTATCTGCTTGTGCTCACTCTCGCGCGCTCTCACTCTCTCTCTGACAAATAAATAAATAAAATCTTTAAAAAAAAAAAAACATAAAGCCTTGTATTGAAATGGTGACATTATAAGATGGCAGACTTCCAGGGGTGCCTGGGAGGCTTGGTCATGAAGTGTCTGTCTTTGGCTCAGTCATGATCCCTCGGTTCTGGGATCGAGCCCCGCATAGGGCTTCTTGCTTAGTGGGGCGTCTGCTTCTCCCTCTGCCCCTCCCCGTTCGAATTCTCTCTCTCTCTCAAATAAATAAATAAAATCCTTACAAAAAGATAGTAGAATTCCATTCCTAACAGAATCTGTGTTGGACCTGAAGAGTGAGTGAGGATTTTAAGAATGAGATTTGGGGTGTTTATGAGCACAACATAACCTAGTTTATCCTAACCATTACAGCAACTCTTACCAGTATCTTATTATCTTATTTGACACACACTCACACACACACACACACACACACACACAGAGAGAGAGAGAGAGAGAGAGAGAGAGAGAGAGAGATTACAAGCAGGGGGAGCAGCAGGGAGAGGGAGAAACAGGCTCCCAGTGAACAGAGAGCCCCACCTGGGGCTCTATCCCAAGACCCTGGAATCATGATCTGAGCCAAAGGCAAACACTTAATGGACTGAGCCACCTAGGCACCCCTCTTAGCAGGATCTCTTAAATTGTTGAATCCTTCTCCTTCTTTTCTGTCTTTATATCCTTGATGCCTTCTAATGCTATTACATTCTATAGAAATAATTTTTATTGTGGAAGGTTTGTGTTTGTTAAACTTACTGTCTATTTTTTCTGAATATTTTAAATACACAATATATTTTTAGTCCAATGGCTCAATTTTTAATATTGCTACAGAGGGGTTTTTTTTTGAACAAATTATTTGAAAATATTTGAATATCCCATAGAAGAGGAATAAGAGGAGGAACACATAGGCAAGATTCATAAGATGTGTAGGGTTGTATATATATAATGTGTAAGGAAGTAGCTAGTGAGATGTAGGCAGAATCCATAAGATGAGCCAAGTAAGATAAGTAAGGAGTAAGCAGAATATGCGCGGGATGAACGTGGATATAAAAAGACAGATCGAAAGACACCTAATATTTGTGGCAATGTAAATATATGGGAGACACATAGTATTCATGAGGCACTAAATATATATAAGCCCTTGAGTATTCTCCAAGTTTTGATTTGGTCTCTCACTGGTAAGGCCCATTCAAGCCTCATATGTCTTCTACCCAAGAAACACAAATAAAGTCCATAGGTTCTCATAGGCTGAGTCCAGTGAGATTTTTAAGAGTAGGTCCCATGACTGCTCGGGCATACTTGCCCTGCATCCCTCTGGTAGAGAAAGTATGTGTGCTGGTCCTAGGCTGCTTCTGTTTGTAGAACCTATATACTCAAACCTCAATTCTGTTTCTTGTAACTATACTATTAGTGGACAGTGCAGATTAGAAGAATGAAAGAGAGGTGATATTCCTCTCTGTGTATGTATGTGTGTGTGTGTATGTATGTGTGTGTGTATATATCAATGTATGTATATACACACATATGTATATACACACACCGAGAGACAGAGAGAGACACAGAGACAAAGAGGCAGAGAGGGAGAATTGCATAACCCAGAAGTTTGGTAGTGTCATTTTCCACTCTGCTTAGGTCCTATTTTAAGTACATTCACCTATGCCATCTTTTCCCCTTTGCTTCTCATGATGTTTCTTTACTGATTAAATAAATTATTTGAGTATTTTAATTTATTCTGTGTGCCTTTCTCTTCTGTGGCTTTTGAAATCTTTCCTGCCAGCCTATTTGGAGGAATCCTCTGCATCAAAATACTTTGCATCACAACGGGTTCCTTCATAACAGGAAATATTTTATTCTAAGGCAGAACTAGTAGACATTACTACAATACTAGTTTGACTGCTATATTTGATGATTATTAATTCTGCTACATAATTGTTAAAATATATTTGTAGAAATGCATACTTATCTTACTTTTCTGAAAAGTTACCCAATGAAGAATGTACTGAATACCACAAACCATCCTCCAGTGCACACTACTTCAAACAAGTTGATATCCAAAATATTTTATGGCTCTTTCATAAACTTTGTTTAAGGGCCTTCCATGCATAATGCATTATATTAGATAATGTGGAAATTGCAAATGCAGAGGGGATATAATCTGTGTTTTTAAGGAGCTGATGTCTAACAGGGCAATGAACGTTCATTGCAAAATAGAATTAAAAATTTAAAATATAAAAACATGCAGTGATAGAGTACAACAGAAATCTAGAGGAAGGATCCAGAAAAAGGAGAGATGTCATTTATAAAAAGCAAATCTAGAAAGGTTTTATGAATTTAGGAATGGAAATCATATGTAGAGATAAATATTTGCCAAAGAAAGCTGAATGCTTGCTATGGGAACTTACACAATACCATTATCTTAGAGAGAATTTACAAAGTGGTAAGGTCAACTCAGAAGTTAATCTGTCTTATTTTTAAATGCAAAGAAGCAGAAGCAAATTTAGTAATTTTACTACAGTAAAAGCACACTGAAAGTTTATAATTCTATGGTAAAATATTGAAAAACTTAAGTGCAAACATCTTGGGTTGGAAAGCGTATATTGACCATGTAATTATCTTCCAGAGGATAAGATTATGAAGTTATTCTTAAAATATCCTTTAAATATAAACTTTATACAGCACATAAGTTGCCATTAAGTAAAATAAGACATAAAATATTATTGCCAACTCATACCAATCTCATGAATCTTCCCACTTGAAATATGCTCCACTGCACTAAAAACATATAAATCAATGATTTTAAAAAATTTAGAAAATTACAAATATGCATTCTTTTGGTAACTAAAAATATGGGAATGATATAGTGCTTCTGAAATTTTAGCTATTCTTTTAACTTTTTCCTTGTTTAGTTTTTGCTTGACACATTTAGCTGCTGTAGTAATCTTGATTTCTTGTGAGCAGAGTAATAAATACTGCTATATATACAAGATATTAATGAATGTATATGCACATGTATATATTCTTGCTCAATTTGCTAGAAAATACCGAGTCTTTTCTGATCATGCCTCTTTATTCAAGAAGTCCCAGTAATGAAGGAGTGCAAGCTGGGTCAGGTACTGTCCAGGGTGCTGAAGCCAGCCTTTCTGACTCAAGTCCACAGCCTAACCATGAATCCAGTAAACCACTCTTTACTGCTGTACACGTATATGACTACAGGAATCTTAACTGCACACTTAAGAAACTGCCATCCATATTTTTTATAGATGGCTTACAAATTAAAACAAAATTAAAAGTCAGTCCAAGTCTAATACTACGCCTCAGCCTTGCATATACTACAGAACTTTTGAAAGAGAACTCATTCTAATAAGTACACAATAGACTGATCTATAAACTGGAATCATAGTTTATTAATTTTTATATAAACTGTATCTAAATGAATGTTTACCAAGAGGATAAGTAATCTGCTTTTATTTGGAAGATTCTAATAACTAATATTTAGTCTGTTCCAGGCACTGTTTGAAGCTCTTCATATATATGCAATCATCACAACAATCTTATAAAATCAATACTGTTAATACTCTCATTTTGTAGATGAGGAACTTGAAATACACAGCTAGAAAATGGTAGAACCAGAATAATATCCCAGGAAACAGGTCAAGAACATGGGCCAAAGCACTCTCTTATTACTAATGCTGTTCTGTGTGTGCTCATTAATAATTATCAATTCTATTTGGTATTTACTTAAATAGGGGCAGTATTGCACAGTGATTAAGGAGGCTAAGAGGATAGATTATTTGAGCTCTTAATACTACTTGGAACATCAACTGCGCATGGCCTTTGCAAGTGCTTTCCATTTCTGTATCTCAGTTTGCCCATCTATAAAATGGGTAAAATAATAATGCTGGTTGTATAAAGTTGTTGTGAGGATTAAATGAGTTAATGCATGTATTCAGAAAAAAACCCTGACATATAATAGACCTCAATAAATATTAGCTATCATTATTGCATGTTTTCATGGAATTAACTGAACTCAAATCAGATTTTTGATAAATTTTATTATATTCATAAGAAATTTGTCGCCAAAGGGCATGGCTTAGATATTTAATTTTATTTCTTATGCTTTGATTTTATGGTTTAAATATAGAAGTTTGACAGTGTTTCCCTCCCCATATACATCTTCTAAGTTTGGTCTGTGTAGCTCAGTAAATAAGAAACTATGTAAATTACAAATGAAGACATGCAGATAAGCAGTGTTGTTCATTGCATGGCTAATTTGCAATATATGATATTGATAACATAAAGGTAACCATTAACAGTGTTCATATATGAACCAAGTCAATTATAGTTAACTAAAGATTGATGTTTCTTGGCACATGTGGTTTGTTAATTATTATTAGGCAACTAAGAAAAAAGTAGGCAGTTGCCACAATGAGATGGCCAAATGAGACACACTATATAAATTTCTTGCCAGGATTGAATCAGGAATATAAACAAAATAAGCATTTTTGGAAATGTTGCAGTGCAACAATTTCTAGTAGAGATGGTTTCTTTTTAATATTGAAAGAAATGACATCATTTACAAAGCATTAATATGATTAAAAATTATTCTGTGTTTAATACCTAGATACCTTATGAACTTTTGGTATACAAACAAACTAAAAAACAAAATGTAAGAGTGGGACTGTGGGAGAGGTAAACAAGTAAGCAAATAATGACAGTACAGTATTAAGAGGTATATATATTGAGGAACATGGAAATAAAAATGAAGAGAGTCATATGATTTCAAAGAGTATAAGTTTTTGACCTTCTCGACTAGTACCCTATCAGAAAGAGCAGCTGAGTTTTTAAGGTGTTGGTTTGAAGTTAGATTTTAAGTCTTAATTTTACACTTTATGGTTGTTTGAACTAGTGCAAATCCCTTAAGTTTCATTTTATCTATTGTAATTAGTTATTAAATGAGATAATATGGGTAAAGCAATTAACTCAAACTGTAGTTTATTGGTTTTCAATATAATGTTTTTATTATGAAAAATGACAAAGAATTTGCCATGAAATCATTACTGAGTGTGGTTGAATATCTTTCACAAATAGGAAGATTACCAAAAGCAAAGACACAGGGAGAGTATGTCACTGAAGTAAAATGTAAGTGCATGTGCGTGAGCAATAGAAAAATATACTAGAAATTAGAAAGAGTCTAGATTTTATTTTGAATATGAATATCCTTTTGATATACATTATGGAGTATATGATTCCTGAGGAAACACATAGTGACAAAGTCAGTATGAAGTTAGTCGTGTTTTACATGAGATAGTATTAATTATCCATGGTACCATATATTTTTTTAAAGTAGTATGTGTATAAACAAAGCTTATCATTCCATGGAAAATTCTTGGATACATAAGGATTTGTAGATTATTTACAGTAACTGTGGTTGGAAGCTACTACCAATTATGATGAAGAACACTGAAGATTTTGTTTAGGGAATGACATCGTCAGGTTTGCATTCGAATAATGGGTACTCTGTTCATGGCTGAGGGATGTGTTGCAAAAAGGTAGCAGAAAGGATGAGGCTGTAAGGCATGAAATCAATTAGAGTCCACTTCAATGGTTTAGAGAAGAATTATGTATCAAGACATGTCTGTGTCTCAATAGGAAACAAAGGGCACACTCTCTTAGGATTTATTAAAAGACATTTTAGTAAAGGAAATAATTACTGATATGTGAGCAGACTTAACATAACCAATAGGTTAGGACTAGTAAGGGTGGGAAGCTATTAGTACCCTTAAGTCTTACTAGGTTTACTACTCTTAAGATACCATGAGAGTCTAGTTGAGGGCTGGAATCATGGGAGAAGCTGTGATCATGAAGTGTGGTGTCCATCAGAACCACAATGAAGCCGAGAGGGAATGGGGTGAAATATAAACTCAACTCTTTCTCTTCCCACTCTCCAAATCCTGCTGGTACCTCCAAACCAGTCCCCACCAGAAGCTAGGGAGCAGAGAAAACTCCAAGGAGGTCAACTCTCTAGAGAACTGAGAAAAACAAAGATGAACAGATCTAGGGGACAGGAAGAGACTAACCAGCACAAGATGAAAGGGTCTGTATAAGAAGAATGGTAATGAGCATGGAGAAGGGGGAATAACTACAAGAAATTTGTATAAAGTAGAATCCATAGGACTTGATGACTATATCATATCCCATAGGGCTCTACAAATACCCATGATATTTGATATATAGAGAGATCGATTGATAGATATTTGATTGGAAAACATATAATGACAGAATGGTATGATGTCAGTCATGTTTTAAAAGAACTGGCATTTAATTAATCAAAGTAGAATAATTTGTTTAAAAAATAGTTTTGTTAAAAAAATAATTTGTTTAAAAAAATGAGGTATCAATTATTCCAGTAGGGTGGGTACAATTGAGAGGAAAGATCTTGCAGTGATGTTTAGATTTCTTACTTGAAATCTTGGATGAATAGTGGAATTATTTATCAAGAAAAAGGATTATGAAAGAGAGAATAAGGAGAAAGAGGGCCTTCAGTTGAAGTTAAGAAAAAGAAGTCAATAAATTCCATGAGGTTCATTCTTTAAATTTAAGTTAATTTAATTTTTAAGAGAGAGAGAAAGAATGGGGAGGGTCAGGCAGAAGGAGAGAATCTTAAGAATGCTCCACACCTAGCACAGAGCCCACACGACACAGGGCTCATCTCACAACTCTGAGATCATGACCTGAGCTGAAATCAACAGTTGGAGGCTTAACCAACAGTTGGAGCTATAGCCAACTTAACCACGAAGATGCCCTGCATTTTGTTTTTTACCAGTGTTTAGTGGTATGTTGGAGCTTATAGCCAATGTAGTAAGATAAGAATAATTAAATAAAAACTATAGACAATGGCAGTAGGAAATTTTTTACCATTAATAAGTAATATATCTGCCTAAGAAATTCAAGAAAATCAAATTTAAAACTACTAGAATAAAAGTATAATAAAGTGGTTGGTTACAGTACCAACATATAATGATCAACAGCTTTCCTAATCATTATTTACAATCAATTAGAAAATAGAATGGAGTAAATAGTCTCATACATGAGGTTCATTTTTTTATGGTTGAAATCACTCGTTTATTAGACTCTAGTTGGTTAATCAAGTTCCCAAAGACTTCAAAGTTAATACAGCTCTAAAGTTGCAGTCTTCGCAACTTATTTGGAGAAAGGTACAGCATACAGGTCTATAGTGGAACATAAAAATTTCACAGCTAGTCATCATTTACTGTGGAAAAAATATCTCTGCAGTGGAAATTACCCTCCCACTTGTTCAGGACAACTGTACAGAAAACTGTCCTGTCTAGATAAATGGCTTCAGGGTCTCAGGCTCCCTGGCAACAACTCCAGAGAGCTTATTAATGTGATATCAGGAAACTAAACTATGATTTTATAACAGTCAGCTCTTTTGGACTCAGCAGTCTTTTGAAAAATGAGACATTGGGAGGCCCAAACCATTTTTTCAACTTTATTTTTTTGAAGTTTTATTAACCCCCATGATCCTGGGTCTTAAAAGCATTGGTTTATTTTTCTTTCTTTCTTTCTTTCTTTTTTTTTTTTTGATTTATAAATTACTCTTTAATGAACATCTTTGTAGATAAATATTTTTTCCCTGAATTTCTGGTTACTTCTCTATGGTAAATTAAAAAAAAAAATACTTCAAATGCTGCAAGAATTCCTAAAGCATTTGGCATGTATTATAAGCTATAAAAATATTTACTTGATATTGAAAAATTATATCTCAATTTTTTAGTTTGAATTTTAGTTGAATTTTCAAACTTTTTTTTTGTCAATGTCAAAACTCTTTTTGTGATTTCTTTATGTCACTTTTCTTCTTATCTACTGAGGTTTAGGTGTTTTTTATTGATTTACATGAACTCTTTATATATTGAATATACCAACAATGTCTGCTGACAACACTTAATCTATGTTATTAAACTTTCAATTTTAATATGGTATTTTTGATATTCAAGAAATTTTGTTGTTTAATAAAATATATTACTGTTTTTATTTTTTATTTCTTTCATTGTTTCTATTTTAGAAATTCCTTTTCTATTGAGATCAATGTATATATTCTTCTTAATTAAATTATTTATTTTAAATGTTTAACACAAATCTGTCTAGACTTACTTTGGTCCATAAATCAAAAAAAAAAACAATTAATTTGTCTTGTGCATCAGATTCTTATTATATAAAATGGAATAATGATTATACCTACCTTAAAAGGTTGTGGTGAGGTTTAATTAAATTAATTAATGTGACATGTTTAAAGCAGACCCTGATATGTAGTAGACACTCAATACATGCTTTTTTTCTTTAAGATTTTGTTTATTTATTTTTGAGAGAGGGAGAGAGCATGTGTGCACACACGCACGAGTTGGGAGAGGGGCAAGGGGAGCAGCAGACTCCCGCTGATCAGGGAGCCAGACCTGGCACTAGGTCCTAGGACCCTGGGATCTTGACCTGAGCCGAAGGCAGATGCTTAACTGACTGAACCACCCAGGTGCCCAACACTCAATAAATGTTAACATTATTCACAACCATTTGTCCAAGTTCTAAAATTTAGAAATCTATGATTATAGAAAACATTTTTACAACTCATTTGGCATAAAATGTGACTGAACTGCTGTATGACTTATTTTATCATGCTTGGTAAGAACCCTCATCTATTTCACTGCCGACGGAATGCTGTGTTTGATTTCAGAGTGCTGACCTAGTCCTCTGTGGGGATAGTGTACAAAATACATTACATACTCTATGCTTTTTTTCTAAAGGAATAAGATAAAAAGTTTTAGAGTGCAATTAGTCCCTGAACCTGGATTTGGGACTCCATTAGTTATTGATCAGTTGCTAAATGCCTGGTACCATTTTAAGTATTATCTGTGTTCTGTTATTTTATTTGCTCATTATAATGATCCAGTCGTACATTTATTCATTGAACCAGTAGTTTCTAAGTTCTGTTCAGGGTGTTTGGGATGTATCATTCATAGAACAGATCAATTTCTCCTTCTTGCTTTGAGATGACATCTTATTTCCTTGAGACCATGTCACCCCTCTTGTCATAATTAATAAAATAATCTTTTGGGAGGAGTGAGAATTAGCACTGTATTAAAAGTACACTAGATTTGCACATGAATTTTGATTTAAAAATATTAAAATACATCGAGGAAAATTCATCTGAATTGTGTTTTACAGGAGAAAGTGATGTTCAGAGAGATGGAGATATATTGAAATCAAGGTATAGTAAAAGTTAAAATGGAATTAACACCTTTGGAAGGTCATCCTCTCTCTACTGTTCCATTTTTATGTCTGTTTGAAATATCTCTAACAGAATAGATTTTCCTTTCCCCACTTCTCCTCTTCCTTCTCCCCTTATAGTTGTCCTTCTCAGTAAAATCAATTACACGTAATTGAATGTTTGCTGTATCTGTTTGGGACATAGCTCAGGAGGCCCTGTTTAGATCTGTAACAAATATTCCCCTACTCTACTTTCTTCTCTTATAAAATCCTCTCAAGTGAGAGGTATACAGATATCATTAATTTCCTTTTACAAATGAGAAAAATAAGATGGCTAGGTTAAATAAAGCAGTGTGCCAATTTCTTTTCTTTTTTTCTTTCTCTCTCTCTTTCTTCCTTCCTTCCTTTTTAAGATTCATTTATTTATTTTGGAGAGAGAATGTAAGTGGCGGGAAAGGCAGAGGGAGAGAATGAAGGAAAGATGGAGACTCCCGGCTGAACCTGGAATCTGACCCAGGGCTCCATTTCACAACCCTGAGTTCATGACCTGAGCCAAAATTAAGAGAGGCTTAACAAACTGAGCTGCCCAGGTGCCCCAGCAGTGTAGCAATTTCAAAATAACTTTTCCTCATTCCCTCCTCCACCTTTAAACAAAAGCTCCTTCTCTAAAAAAACTTCAAAGTCATGTTTGTGCCAGTGACCAGCAGTACAGACAGAGCTATTGGAAAATGAGCATAAGATTGTGGGATAGGCCACCTGTCCTATAAAATGAGGCTGTTTAATGACAGAAGAACTTATTGAAGCCAAAGTCAGAATTACATTAATGTTTAGATCACAACTATGCAATAAATTAATTTTTGCTTGCTAAATATCTCATGAATGTAAAGATTACTATTATTATGTACATTATGTAATTTATGGGAGATGAATACAAAAAGCTGTTTGCAACATGTCCCAACAGAATGATAATCTGTTATATGTACCTTCTAACCTTTCCACAAATCCATTCAAATAACCCTTGTTACCAGAGTTGCTGAACAACAGTCAATTATCAAAAAGGTAAGCTAAAAAAAGGATTTTGAAGAAATCTGTATTAAACCTTTTTATTTAAAGAAGCTCAATTATACATTTGTGTCTGGAGAATATTACTTTCTATGATAAAAAAATATGGGGCATTTGAGATACAATATGTAAAATGATCTAGTTTCCTTGTTAATATTCAGGGTAGGGAAGAAAGCCTTCATTTGGATAGGTGATATAGTTTACCTTCCTGGACCCTCAAATGGATTAACGGTATAGAGAAGATAGTTGCTCAAGTAGTCTTTGTTTTTACTTAAATTAGTGGCTTATGGTTATTTTCAAAATTTCATTTTACGGTGACCTGTCTCCGAGTACAAAAATCACTGCACCTTGCTTTATGCCTAAAACTATTAAAAGATAGATTGAAACTAAAATGTACTTGTTATCCTGAGATTCTTCTTCCTTGTAAATAACTGCAGAAGCATGTATTAACAGGGATAATGGAAATAAAATTCCTATTGAATTTCGTGACTGAAATTCATATATATATATATATATATATATATATATATATCATCACGCTTCCATTTTCTCAAAGGAAAAATTATCGAAAAGTTGCTGACATGCTATTTTTGAGGCTGTATGTATTTAGGCCGACAGAATAAAATCTTGAATTTGACTTGTTACTAGTTTATTTGCCTGGACAATTTTTAAAATCTCTCTAGGGTATCTGTTTCTTCATCTTCAAGAAAGGTGAATAACACATTCATGTCATGGGGGCAATTTTTTTTTTTTAAAAGATTTTATTTATTTATTTGTCAGAGAGAGAGAGGGAGAGAGAGCAAGCACAGGCAGACAGAATGGCAGGCAGAGGCAGAGGGAGAAGCAGGCTCCCTGATGAGCAAGGAGCCCGATGTGGGACTCGATTCCAGGACGCTGGGATCATGACCTGAGCCGAAGGCAGCTGCTTAACCAACTGAGCCACCCAGGCGTCCATGGGGGCAATTTTAAAGATCAAATGGACTAATGCATGTAAGCACTTAGCACTGTATTTGGCACATAATAAAGGCTTACTAATATTAGGTTTGTTTATTATTTATTATTTATCAATGGTTAAAATGGTTAAAAATTCATACCCAGGAGAACTTGTTTCTAAAAAGCAATTAGCTATTAATGAATTTATTAATTAAGATAAAATCAGAGTATAAAAGTTTTATATTTCATGAAATCCACAAAGGAAAATATTAAAATGTGTCTACTTTCCTACCCAAAACATTCATTGCTTCAGTCAAGAGAATCATGTATCAATACAGAAACAGGGTAGCAGAACATCAATAATTGAAGCAGAGTTAATATTTCCACTCTGAATCTTCCATTCTATGGTTTAATACATTCACCATTTAAATAAGATTAAACATAAGTTAGGTTTGTAAGCTACGAGTTCAGATGTAATTTTTTTTCTAAGAATTATGATCCTTTGTTAATGTAACAGTTTAATGTTTTGTTTTATTTATAGATATCCATTTGGATAAAATGTCTTAAAATATTCAAACAGCATGATTTAAAAATTACAAATAAGGAAAAAAGAATGCACTGGAAGTGGGAAATGTCAGTGACACAGGCAGAGATCTCAGTAGGTTAATATACTATGGGAAAGAAGTTCTTGTAGATAGGTAGTAAATTCACTTTGCTAAAATTGAGGGCCACAGTGAAGGTTCCAGCACAGTATTTTTAATCTTCAAAAACAGCCAGAATAATAAAACTTATTACTTTTCCATAGGACCTGTCAATCTAAATAATGAGGGGGCAATAATTCAGCAAGAACAGTTATCTGGGGTCAAAGAACTGCAATTCGTGGTGTGCAGATTTGTGTAGCAACCCAAATGGTGTTCCACTAGGGAGCAAAAGTCAGGAATTTCTAAAGCAAAAAAGGATTGCCTGTTTATGTTGTTTACAAAGAGTTTTTGATTGGTGTTGGTGGCATAGAAAAAAAAATCTTGACTGAAAATAATTGGTTACTAAGGAGTCTCTTGCAGTAGTAAGTTGCAGGAGTTTGGGCAGAGTCCTTGGAATATTTGTGGTTTGACCCAGTTCAAAAGTTTATGTTTCAACCCATAAGAATGTGCATAAAGCCCATCTCCTTAATGGCCCGTTGATTCCATTTTAAAACCCCTTGACATAAGTGACCCATTACATTTCACCTTTCAGGGACCAAATACATTATCACATTTTTCTTAAAGGAAGAGACAGAGGTTTTGCTTTTAGCCCTTTAGAGCAGTGATTAAAAAAAAAAAAAAGTGCGTTTTTTTTTTTAATCTTTTTGGTTATGCATCTAAGTTTCCTAGATCTTCTAACTCCCTATGACCTTCTTATCTCAACACTTGTGTGTTAGTTCAGAGAATGCTGAAGAACAGCAAGATAAACAGAGGCAATGACAATAGATGGGGCATCAGAGAAGCAATCTAGGAAGGAAGGTTTACAACTTGACTTCCTGATGTACTTAGAACAGCATTATTAGCAGTTCTAATTACTTTTTTTCAAGCAATTAGATTGTCTATTCTCAAAGAACATTTTGCTTACATTACCAAATTCTTACCTCTCATTTTTTCCCATTTAGTTTCTTTCCTACTTGTCTGAATTTAAAAAAATAGTCATTATTTTGATACTTAAAAATACTAATTTCTTAAAATACTTTAATTTGAAAACAAATAAATATTAACACTTTTAAAAATACTCATTTCTTAAAATATTGCAATTTGAAAACAGATGTTAACACTTCTAGATTTCCTACACTATTTTCAAACTATGTGTATCATGGCCTTTTTGATATTTTGTTTTATTTTTTCAAAGATTTCATTTATTTCTTTGATACAGACAGAGAGAAAAAGATAGAGAGCACATGTTAGGGGAGGAGTGAATGGCTCCAAAGAGGGAGAAACAGACTCCCTGCTTCCCGCTGAGCTGGGAGCCTAATGCAGGACTGGATCCCAGGACCCTGAGATTATGACCTGAGCTGAAGGAAGTCACTTAACTGACTAAGCCACCCAGGCACGCCTTTTTAAAATTTTATTTTATTTTATTTTAAAAATATTTTATTTATTTGGCAGAGAGAGAGAGAGAGATCACAAGTAGGTGGGGTGGGACGGGGGGGGGGGGGGGCAGGATCCCTGCTGAGCAGAGAGCCTGATGTGGGGCTTGATTCCAGGACCCTGAGATCATGACCTGAGCCAAAGGCAGAGGCTTAACCCACTGAGCCACCACAGGCGTCCCTAAAATTTTATTTTTAAAAATAATTTCTGATCCTGCTTTTTCACAATATGTTACCTTTTCCTAAGAAAAGGCCTTGTGGATGTCACAATCCTCCAATGGATTAACAAGCCTATTTAATACACCCTTCAAGTCCTTGTTTTTATATCTAGTCTTTCTCTTCATATTTACAAAGATTAAGGAGTTCCTAATTTTACTTACATTTGCTATAAATGCTATTCCTAGTCTCTACACTTCGAAAGGATGACAGTGGGTGAAGCCACTGACAGAGTGTGCATGTTCCTTAGTAGGCATTCTCAGTTAATCTCGTCTTATCAGCATTAACTGTTGGTGCTCCCCTAAACAACCTTAGTTTCTTCCAGGGTGATAGCGGTAGGTAATTCTGGGAATTTTGAGAGACTCCTTGAAGCACTGATTGATGAGTGCAAACTGAGAGTTGTTGGGATCTGTTCTTTGAACATCAAGTGTTTAACAGGAAGCCACGCTGTATTGGTGGAGGGCTGGATCCGGGGTGTGTTGCCATTAATTGTACCGAAGAGGTTGTCTATTCCTCCAACAAAACACCTACTGATATTTCAAAGAATATCAAGCAAAAATAAAGTTGACATCACATCTTTAATGGCTTTTAATGAACCTCTTATGATTTAAATGATTTCATCATGGATGGCAGTCCTTTGGGTGAGGCCAGGAGGAAGTCACCGCTAGAGTGTCCAACAGCATTTGGTGAAGAGGAAATGAGGAAAAACTAAGGCCAGGGGTGATTTTCTGCTATTGGTTTCTCTCCTGGAAGCTGCGGTCTTTTCGCGGTCAGTTTCGTGTCAGTGTCGTCGTGAACCCCTAGTTTCCCAATGTTTTATTTCAGATTCTTTTGCCCATAAACCTTGAGTCTTTCTTCATCCTTTCAGCTGCTCGTCACTGAGGCTGCCACCGGTCACACCTCCTAAACTTTCTCACTGAGGCTGGAGCTCTGGAGTCCCAGGGGTTCTAGTCATTTTGTAGCATAGGGGTCCAGCACCTTGCTGGGGCGCAAGAGCGGCTGAGAAGCCAACCCCCCCCAAACCCCCAACTTTCTCTTTACCCTTGGCATTTGCCGTCAGTCTGAACACTGAGTTAGGAATCTTTGCAGCGGAGACTGCACTTTTCGTCCTGGGGCTTTATCCCCACCACGCCCACCCCGCTCGGAGCCACCTTTCTACAGACCCCTCCTCGTCCTGGCCTGGACTCCAGTTATACTGGGCAGGCGGGTTGTGGGTACGCGGAGAGGCTCTGCTGCCGCCTCCGCCCGCGCCGCGTTCCCCGCGTGAGCGCTGGATTATTCTAGTCTTTGAGCATGGCAGATTTCCACCGGATGACATCATGGGAGCCAAGTGAGTGCGGGCTCCGAGAGGGGGACGGAGAAGGGAGGGGGAGGAGAGGAGGGGAGAGGGCTGGGAAGCCGAGCTCGAGCCGGGTGTACGTCCGCAAACTGGGGAGGAGCGCTCCGCCCGCTACTGACAAAGGATGGGAGGATGCCTGCGCCGCGGGATGCTCGTTGCGCTCCGCCGGGCCGCCGCCTGAGCTACTTCGCCCTCCGCCGGTGAGTGATTGCAAAGATCGTTCAATCAGCCTCGCTGCAAGCCCGCACCCTCCTCGGCTCGCCGTCCCGGGCGTCCGTGTCCCTGACTCCGAGCGGGGCTTGGCACAGTACCATTCTCGGAGCACAGGCAGCAGGTGCCTTTGCCCGGTGGGTCCGCGGAGGAGCCGAGGATCCCGGCTGGGGTTCGCGGCGGGTACTGGGACCCAACCCCCGGGCGGCGGGCTCGCCGGCGGGCGCCGCTCGGGTGAGCGGAGGCTGTTGCCGCCGGCTGCTTGGGGGTAGTTACCTCCGCTGGCCCGCCCTCGCCCGCCCCGCGCGCTAGCCTTTTCTGGGGGCTCCCCAGTGCGCGGCGCGCTGTTTACACCAGCTTCTTACTAGTCAGCGAACCGCACCCCTCGGAAAGCGCGGAATCAAGGACTGCCACTTGACAGGCTCCCGAACCGCCTGTGTGGGCTTGAGGAGGGCGGGCGCCAAGGACCACCGAGAGCAGCCTTTGTCTTGGGTGTAGCGCTAATGCGCTCAAAACTGCCTCAGGCTCTCCGCAACTGTCGAGTCGGATTCGGGTCGCCGGCACCCATCCGCCAAGGCGAGGGATGCCATTGTGTTCCAGCTGCAGGCGGGACTGAGAGCTGGGACTTAAGACACCAGAAGTGTCCTGCGCCCACGGTGAGTGTCGCAGTTATCCAGGTGCAGGGCGAGCTTCTTTAAGCTCCTGGAAGTGAAGTGACCATTTGAGGCCGAAAGACGCCCAAGTTCTGTCCCCAGGTGGTGTGAGTCAAAGAGCAAACTTAGGGAGATCCACGCTGGCTCTCTTTTTTCCGGTTTCGGAAGCGCTTGAGGATTATTTGTGGCAGGTAGATGGAGTTAGAGGCAGGTTCAGTATAGTTAGGGAGATCTACGTCTTCCTGGCAATCCCTTTTGTTATTCAGTAGTTTCCGAACAGGTTTTCTTGCTAAACGCGTTTGAGCTCTATTACAGAGCTTTGAGGGCTTAAAGAGAAACGATTCGGAACCTGGTCAGGTGTCTGTCTCAGTTTTGAGTTGTGCTGGGTTTAAGTGCTGGAAAGCCAACATAGCAATACCCACGCCTCCTCCCTACCTGGGGGTTTGACACACGTTTTATCAATGAATACCTCCTGTTTGGAGAAGAGTCCAATTTTCAGATCACAGAGTGGTTATACCTATTGGAATATTTGATTTTAATGTAAATTTATTTCCAAAAGAAACATTTTGTTAAAAAGGTGGAAGGAATAAAAGTTTGTTGCTTTGGGGTTCAGTTACTTTCTTCTGAAATTTCATTCACTGCAATCTAAGATATTTAAAAATTTAAGAGCTGTTTTATATTCATGGATTTAGTGTATAATAAATCATCCCTGAATACAAAGGAGATTCTTGTATACAAGTTTGATGTTCCAGCAGCTAACATAATGCTAGGGTGGAAGAAAGTAACAACCTCAGTTATAATTCAAATAGTAAATTTATTTTCTTTTTCTTAGAAAAGGCTTACTGGTTTTCCTTTAGACTGCTTCTTTTTCTTTAAAGCCAGGTGATCTTTTTAAATGTCGAAGTACAAAAGTAAATTTTCTTGACCAGTGATTGATCTTCTGATAAAGGTTGAAGTCTTTTTAGATCAGACATGATAGAAAATTATTGTAATTTAAAAATGTGGTGAAAGTGAAAAAGGAACTACCTGGGTGAAATGATGGAGGGAGATTTTACTAAATATAAATGCTGGGACTAAGGATGTCATATCAGTTTTGCCTTTGGGAAAGCTCACTGTGTGGGCTTTGTGCCCTTGTCTCTCCTGGGAAGTGCATAATTACATCTTTGATTGTGTTACTTTTTGTTGAGAGACCAGTGATAGGAGCTTACTTCCATCCAGGACTTTTGGGGTTAGCAGCAACATTTTCTCCATGGTTCAGAAATAATTTTTATTTCATTATTTGTTTCCTGACTTTTTATCACAAAGGGCTCTACCTGCTTATTCAAAAGTTTTATTGTTTAACTTTGCTGTACTCATGTCTTTATAGTAAAAGTTAGGGAGCTTTACATGAAGGTTCTTAAACCTGTTGCTCATGTTGTCTGCTTTTCTTAGATATTATAGTGACAAAAATCTCTCTTTGAAACTAGCCCAGTGAACATACAGGCTGCTGATATGCTGAGGTGGGGGGGTGTACCCAACATAAAAATATACATTTGTATAAAATACATATAATCCCAATCAGACAGTCAGTGAGCAATCATAAGCATAAGATATATGGTGTTTGGCTAGTGGTTTTTGGCAAATGATATTTCCCTTAACAATAGAATGTTTTACTCCCTTTATGTGGTAAGTAAAAATCTACATTAATGATAACAGGTTATGTGTTATGTTTGAGAGATTTTGTTTCAAAAATATTTATCCAAGAAGGTAAAAATGATCTGGGACTTCACTACACATACAGTAGAATATGTGAGGAAGGTGTTCAGGAAAATGTAAGCATCTTATATATGATTTCATATATTTGATAGGCAGTATAGTATTATTTTTAAAAACATGAAGCAATGTAATATCCTTGTATTAGAGAATATTATCATGATGTTCTTTAAGGTATGCACAAATATTTTGGCTATTTTGTTATACAAAGTTGCTTAATTGGGAAAGATGAGAAGAAGTTGCATTGTAAGACACAAGTGAAACTATAGTATATTGCCCAGAGTAGGCAATAATGATGTTTCAAGGTCACAGAAAAGAGCATGATGTTTGAATACTGGGAGATTTCTAAGAAAAGAGTATGTAGGAGGACTAGGTTTATATTAGATGGCCTTTTGTTTTCGCTGTTCCAGTTGTTTGATTTGAACAGATACTATGGGATGTCTGTACTACAGTGAATCTCTCTGCTTTCCTTGAGGCAAAATTATATCTTGAACTCAGCCAGAGATTGTTTTATGGGCTTTTCCATGCTGTTTTTCAAGTTCTAGTTTGAGGATGTTTTATGGATCACAAAACATTGTGGTGTTAACTTTTGTGGAGGCCTTCAGTATGGAAATTGGTCAGTAAATTCTTTTTGATGGAAATGTTTTGGTGTCTCAGCTTCTTCTGCAATTTAAGAGTGAAAGTCAACAGCTATGAAACAATAGAAAATAGTCAGGAGTGTGATAATATCTTATTCTTTGGGTTAAAATAGCATCATTAATGGAGTTTGTAAAAACAAAGAAAATTTGAGACAAAATCTCCAGAAGTCAAAATTATCCCTTTGTTATATATTGGACACACAACTTAATGCACCTCTATCATATGATTATTATTTTTTTAATAGATTTTATTTTCAAGTAACCTCAATGCCCAAGGTGGGGCTTGAACTTACAACTCTGAGATCAAGAGTCACGTGCTTTATTGACTGAACCAATCAGGCACCCCTATCATGTATTTTCTACTTACCCATGTCAGAGTGATGAACACTGGGTCAGAAATATAAGTTCTAGTTTTGACTTTGTCTTGTAACTGAGGAAGGCTTCTGAATGTTTTGAACATTAGTTTCCTTCTCCATAAAATAAGGATGGTAATATCTGCCTTCCATTTCTCACAGGGTATGGTACACTCAGTAAATGAGCTGATTTCTATTTTAAACATCCAGTATTTTTAATTAGTGGCATTCTTGACAATTCATTTATTACAATTTGTCATAAAAATTGTTAAATAGGCTGCTGTATGTCTTTTTAATTTGCAAGTTTGCTGGCAACAAATTCTCTCATTTTTTGTGCCTGAATATATTTTTGTACAGCCTTTATTTTTCAAGACTATGGAAACTAGGTATAGATTTTTTGTGTGGCTGTTTTTTTCTTTCACCACTTGAACAAGCTATTCTTTTTTTTTTTTTAAAGATTTTATTTTATTTTATTTTATTTTGACAGACAGAGATCACAAGTAGGCAGAGATGCAGGCAGAGAGAGAGAGAGAGAGGGAGGAAGCAGGCTCCCTGCTGAGCAGAGAGCTGATGCGGGGCTCGATCCCAGGATCCTGGGATCATGACCCCAGCCGAAGGCAGAGGCCTTAACCCACTGAGCCACCCAGGCGCCCCTTGAACAAGCTATTCTTGACTGGGGCTTCCATCCAACCTGTCAGTCTTTTTGTTTTGAAGATCATGTGTTTTTGTCTCTGGCTGATTTCAATATTTTTTCATTTGCCTTTATTTTCCCTCAGTTTTAGTATGATGTTCCTAGATATGGTTTTCTTTTTATTTATCCTCCTTAGAGTTCACAGCACTTGCTGCATTTGTGGATTGATGTGTTTCATCAGATGAAATTTGTTGGTGAATTCTTGATCTAGAGCTCTACTCCACTCTGTTTCTTTTCTTTTTTTCTGAGATCTCAGTTACAAGTTTAATATGTGGTTTCACTGTGCCCAACATTTTCTTATACTTGTTTCACTATTTTCTACCCTTTCTTTCTTTCTATGCTTGTTTGGATATTTTCCTTTGACCTTTTCTTCCAATTTACTAGCCTTCTCTCTGTCACTATAGTTATGCTGTTGAGCTCTTCTATGGGTTATTATTCTTTTTTTTGTATGCTTTTAGTTTTCAAATGTACATTTCATTCTTTTCTATAGATACCAATTGGTGTATTTCTCTACCATTTCCTCTATTACTTTGGACATACTAATTAAAATTATTTTATTAATTAATTTAATAAATAATTGTGTAGTTACTTATTAATTAATTTAATAAACAAATTATTTTAAAGTTTTATAAATGCCAATAACTGGATTACTGTGAGCTTTTTTTCAGTGTCTCTCTTTAGTCTTGGTTTTAGTAATGGTGTATAAAAATTCTAGATGCTGTAGATGATTTATCCAAGCCCAAAGAGTTGTCAGCTTTCTTTCTGCACGGCAAAGGAAAGGGAGAGGTGGCCAATCCTTGTAATCCAGTCGGTTACTGAGCTGACTCAAGTACTAATAATCTTCATCCCTTGCCAGGGAACCCAGCTGCCAAGCATAGATATTTAGACCATCCACTGGTGCATTCACAGGTACTAAACACAATGCAGGGCGACCCCTCTGAGATTTCTTCTCTTCTTTTCAGAAGCTTTCTTCCTAGCATCCTACGTGCAGCTTCATATGTCAGCAAATGTCATGAGGGTAAAACCATGCCTGTGTCCTCTTGGTGCTTCATCAGTTACTTCTCCCTCGGATCTCGATCCCTCCTGTTCCTTTTTTTTTTTTTTAAATCTCCAGTCCCACAAGACTGCCAGAATTTTTGCTGTATTCCCTATCCTATATCCACAGTCCCTGCTCAGGCAAAGCCCATATTTTCAGCCTCTTGGGGTGTGTCTAGATTGGCAAATGTCCCTACTCTTTGTTCCAGGGGAAAAGATACCATCAAAATTCGGTTCACCTCTTGGATGCTTCCTCCATCTAACATCTCAAAGCTAGTAAATTCAAATTCATGGTAATGAATATAACACACTGGCAAAACTTTTATTTCTCTTAAGAGTGCTACACACACACACAAAACACACACCCACACCGATGTGTATATAAAAACCCAGTTTTTTTCTGAACATAGGTACTTCTGATCTATGAATCACCCTAACTTACAAATAAATTCCACATATAGACAGTGGATAATGTGGGAGTCTGGGGCGTCCCTCTTCCGAGAAACAGCTGTCTTTTTTTTTTTTTTTTCCAAATCGTTACTCAGATAAGCAACTGACACAGACTGATATCTTGCCATTTGCATATAATAGAGTCAACAAATTATAGTGTATCACCGTCATTTCTTATTGGTGTATGGATATTCTGTATGGATGAATATCCCAATACCAAGAATATGTTTCTTCCAGAAGAAATGTCTCAAATCGTGGTTAGTGGTTTTAGAAATAATGTCCTTAACAATATATTTCAAGTATGGCCTATTAACTATACTTCTGTGGATTGACCTAGAATTTTTTGTCACATCTGTCTAGTGATGAATAGATATTCAAAGTGAACTAAAATATATAATGCTATTTTTAAGTGATTATATATTCCAGGTAACATATTAGAAACCACTGAGTTTTTGACATACAACCAAGTTGTTGAGAATGCCTGGAATGGTGGTTTTTTTTTTTTTTTTTTTTGTCAGAGATAGAGAAAACATAAGCAGGCAGAGTGGCAGGCAGAGGCAGAGGGAGAAGCGGGCTCCCGGTGAGCAAGGAGACCTATCTGAGACTCGATCCCATGAACCTGGGATCATGACCTTAGCTGAAGGCAGTTGCTTAACCAACTGAGCCACCCAGGCATCCGTTGGAACAAATTCTTTGCATGCCTTCCTTCCCTTCAGTGTCCTAAGGTACATTAGGGAATTCACTGAAGCTCAATGAGAGTGAAAAATTAGGTACTATGTTGTTGCTTGCTCATTATCTGATACCATTATCTGATACCAATACTCTGCTGAGCAATGCTTTGATTCTCATAAGGCATATCATACGCCTCTTGGGCCCTGCCGTATATCCTTTCAGACTCACTTCCAACACAGTCTGTAACCATGGCAAACATTGTAGGTAGGCTGTGCCTCTGTTGTTTTGACTTCTTCCCACTTTGAACTAATGCTGAGTATCTTTTAACTTCTGCTCTGTGATTTTACCAGTTATGTCCTATTTCTCCCTCTGTCCCTAAAAGTGCAGCCTAGAAGTGGGGAGGAGCTAGTACCACTTAGAAAGCCCCTCAATCAGTGGCAATGGGCAGGCTGTTCTGAGGGAGAGAGGCTATCTGTGGTTCCTCTCAGGGTCAGGGTTGAGTGAAACCTTGCTTGGCCATGGTGATGACTCAACTCCATACATTTGTATTGGCTTTTATTCCCTATCTCACTTTGCCTGGTGCTTCATTCTTTTGTTCTGGGATCACCGTCTGCTCTTTGCACATGACTTTTATTTCACATTCTGCTGTTCAAGGGAACTTGGGCTAAGATATATGGTAAGTTACTTTTTTTTTTTTCTATAGAGGAAAATGAAAAATAAAACCACAAAACAAAACAAGAAAGAAACAGAATCAGGACTAAGCCACATCCATTTACAGTGAGAGAAATGTTAAGGAAAAAGCTAAAACAGTGTATTTCTCAAAGGTATTTTATTTACAAATTCATCATCTTTCAGGTCACCAAATGAGGCCAGTTAAAGAATTCTTTTGCTAACTATGAGGTCATCTGTTGACCTAATCAATTTCCCTCCTTTGCTGCCTTTTTACTTCCCGTTAATATGTATTCCCTGGCTAGGTTCTGGTGGTATAGTGAGTAACGCAATGTGTCATGATTACTGCCTTTTTGGAAAGTTTTATTTCTGTGAAATTAATTAAGTAACCACACAAACTAATGCACACATGCCAGAGTGAATGCCTTGAAGGACAAGAACACAGCTTCAAGAAAGCCTGTTACAGGAGTTTGACTGAGCTAGGGAGATCTGGGCAAGCCTCCTTGAGAAGGTGACACTTGAGCTGACATCGATCGAAAGGATGAAAACGAGTTAATTAGATGGAGAGAGAAGGGAAGAGTTTCTAACAGAGGCACAAATGAAGTGTGCTCAAGCCCTATTGTCGGGAAGCTTGGCCATTTCGAGGAGTCACAGACAGCCCAAAGGAAGGAGATGTGCCAAGTAGGAGGGACTGTCACAAAACGTTTTGAGTATTGAAGAATGAAGTGTGTATGCATGTGTGTATGTGATTGTGTGTGTGTGCTTGTGTGATGATGACAGTAAGGAGGGGCCTCATGAATAAACCGAGTGATGCTTGAGCAAAAAGCCAATATATGAAGGCTCTCGGGAGAATAATAAAATTACGACTACCTTTGACTCAGGTCATGATCCCAGGATCCTGGGATCGAGTCCTGCATCAGACTCCTTGCTCAGTGCAGAGCCTGGTTTTCCCTCTGTCTGCCACTCTCCCTGCTTGTGCTCTCTTCCTCTCTTTCTGACAAATAAATAAGTCTTAAAAAAAAAAATTAAAGTGAGAATGGGGCAGCTGGGTGGCTCAGTCGTTAAGCATCTGCCTTTTGGTTCAGGTCATGATCCTAGGATTCTGGGATGGAGCCCCGCATCGGGCTCCCTGCTCTGTGGGGAGTCTGCTTCTCCCTCTCCTGCTCCCCCTGCTTGTGTTCCCTCTTTCACTATCTCTCTCTGAGACAAATAAAAAAAAATTTAAAAAGTGAGAATTATGGGATGTATAATTTTAAATTAGTGAATTTATAAATAAACAGCATTGAAAGAAAAGGGATGAGATATTTATTCATTTATTAGTCAATTTATTTGTCCTACCTCTTGATGATACCTTAAGAACTGCATAAAAAGCTTTTAAAACTCTTTATATCTAAGTAGTTTTACATTGTTACAAAATGTATATATTTTTATTAGTTATCTGTTAATTTTTAGGTAGGTAGAATTGTAGGTAGACTTTTCTCTTTTACAAATATTTCAACTAAAATTTGAGTCGGGGTTGATTTTAATAGTTTAATTCTGGAAGAGTCTCCATGGATCCACCGAAGCAGAGACACATTTAATTACTCAGTCCCAGATGAGTTCTTGTACTTAAATTTTAATAAAGTTAAATTGCCTAAGTACCACACAAGTTTGTATTCTGGTTCTGCTAATTTCTCCCAAATTTGAAATTCAAAAACCTAGAGACAAATTATGTTCCACTTAGAGCTATATTTCCTTTGATATTTCTTAGCAATTTTGCCTTAATGGAACCCAAAGTTACATTCCAGACGCAGTGTGAAATGGCCCTTTAAGATTTAGCATAATATATTCAATAGCTCTTGCCAGCAATCCTCCCTTTTTAATGAAACATGTTGGTTTATTTTTATTGGTTACTTTCAAACTTAATCTTTTAGGAAATCTCTTAATCCTATATCTATTATTTTAAAAATGTTTAATAAATAAATGGAGAAACAAGTATTCAGTAATGACTACATGAAAGAAAGATTTGTACCATGTACAATAAGAGGGAATTAGAAGTGGGGTAATTAATTGGGCAGATTATTGAGATATTGAATAACAAGTATAAAAGGTAAAGTCTGGGACATCTTGATTTGTGCCTTACATTCCTGGTCGAGGATAACCACCCTTGGACTCTGGGAAAAAAAAAATCAGAGAAATATCTGCTCCCTTAGGTTTTGTAGACTCAAGAAACCCATCTTAAAAGCAATGGTAATAGACACTATTTCTGTGGACTTTTGTTATGAGGATGGACCATAATCATCACCTTGTAGAAATTGTTAAAAATGATGCAAAAGGTGTAAAAATTTTGCCACCACCCCGTACCCAGTAACTCAGTCTGTTTTTCTTTAAACAATCAAAGGAAATATTTCAAAATGTTGATGGTGGTCATAGGACTACAATTAGTTTTTTATCCAACTTTTCCTTATTTTCCAGATAATTTCTAATAAGTATTATGTTTTTACAAAAAAGTAAATAAATACTTCTTGAATGAAAAAAATGAATGTCTGCAGGAAAACTTCAAAGTGATACCTTCTGTTAAATCTGAATAGTTCTCTTGTGGGTGTTGGTTATTTTTTAAATACATTTCTGCATGTGTCTATATATCTTTCATGATAGAATTACATACAGGGAAAAATGATGTGAAAAGAATGTTCTATTTCATGCTAAGTTATACTCAATGGAGACATATCTAGTTGGAGAATTTCTTTGAATAATTCACCACTCAGTGGTATGAGATACAAGTCTTACTGGGATCTAGGATTTCTTTTTTTTTTCATTGAAGTGTAGTTGACACACAGTGTTATATTAGTTTTAAATGTACAACACAGTGATTGGACAACTACGTATTCATTATGCTGGGCTCACCCCAAGTGTAGCTACCATCTGTCACTGTACAGTGTTATTTCAGTACCATTGACCATACTCTTTATGCTGTGCCTTTTATTCCCGTGACTTGTTCATTCTGTGACTGGAGGCCTATATCTCCCCTTCCCCTTCACTCATTTTGCACATTCCCCAACCCCTTCCCTTCTGTATTTATTTGTTCTTTGTATTTATGGGTCGTTCTCCGTTTTTTTGTTTGTTTTGTTTATTTTAGATTCCACATATAAGTGAAATCAAATGATATTTGTCTTTCTTTATCTGACTTATTTCACTTGGCATAATACTCTCTAGTTTCATGCATATTTTTGCAAATGGCAAGATCTCATTCTTTTTTATGGTTGAGTAATATTCCTCTGTGTGTGTGTGTGTGTGTGTGTGTGTGTGTGTGTGTTTACTACTTTTTCTTTATCCATTCACCTGTCTGTGGACACTTGGGTTGCCTCCATATCTTGAGTATTATAAATAATTGCAATAAACAAAGGGATGCATATATCTTTGAATTAGTGTTTTTGTTTTCTTTAGGTAAATACCAAGTAGTGGATCATATGGTAATTCTATTTTTAATTTCTTGAGGAACATTCATACTGTTTTCCCCAGTAGCTGCACTGATATATATTCCCACTAACAGTGCGTGAGGTTTCCTTTCTATCCACATCCCCATTTTTTCTTATCTGTCTGAGTCTAGCCATTTTCACAGGCAAAAGGTAATATATCATTGTGGGTATAATTTGCATTTTCCTGATAATTAATGATGTTGAGCATGTGTTCTTATACCTGTTGGATAATGGTATGTATTCTTTGGAAAAATGTCTATTAAGGTCCTCTGTCCATTTTTAAGTTGGAATTAATTTTTGTTTTAAATAGATTGTTTTAAATAAGGTATTATCACTAACTTGTTCTAATAAATAACTAAAAGAACAGTTTAAAATTACCAAGTTTCACTTTTATATGTTTTCATGAAGAGCAAAGAGTAACTTATATTCTTGCCTCTCTCTCTCTTTTTAAATGTTGGTAACAGTTTTGTTGATTACAGACTCTGAACTCACAAGCCCTTTAGTCCATCAGGGGCTCTACTCACTTAGCAGGTGTGGTATGAATCTGGTCATGTGCATTTCATCATGTGATTGCTCGCAGTGGGGGGGGGTGTCTCTGCTTTTAGAAAGTAAATGTTTTTATGTTCTTCCTTAACAAGAGAAAAATTATTATATTTTACTTAGGGAAATATCTGTTATATAAAGATAATTTGAAAATTTACTTTAAACAGAAAAGCTTAGTTTCCCTATTAGGAAAATGGGAGACAATGGTCATTGGAAAAAGCTGACTCTAAGCCATAAAGAGCTGTTTTGAAATAATGTCTGTTCACTTGTGAAGTGACACTGGTCAAATTGCTTAATGTGTTTGAACGTTGGTTTCCTTTCTGCAATACATGGATGATAGTACCTGCCTACTAAGGTTGTCATGAGGATTAAAGGTAGTAAGTAAATTTCCTAATAAATAGGAAATAAATAAGTAGGCATTTAATGTAAGTGGTTCATACCATTATTAAAGTTAACATAGGTCCTTTAAACTATCAGATATATATAGACTTTTTAAAAAAATAAGATATATTTTAAATACCTTTAAAGTTTTGAGTTGTCTTGGTACTTTTTTGGCATGGGTGGAATTTGAAGATTTAGTTGCATGAGAAAAATAAATTTGGCAACAACAACCACAGAGATAAACAAAGGAATAGTGAATAGTATTAGTAATTGACATCATTATTCAGCAAGTGCTTCTATTTTTCTCCTGTTTCTTTCTTTCTTTTTTTTTTTTTAATTAACATATAATGTATTATTAGCCCCAGGGATACAAGTCTGTGAATCAGCAGGTTTACACACTTCATAGCACTCACAATAGCACATACCATCCCCAATGTCCATAACTTCTCCTCCCTCTTCCTAGCCCCTCTCCCGGCAACCCTCAGTTTGTTTTCTGAGATTAAGAATCTCTTATGGTTTGTCTCCCTCCTGACCCCATCTTGTTTCAGTTATTCTTTTCCTATCCCCCAACCCCCCCATGTTGCGTCTCAACTTCCTCATATCAGGGAGATCATATGATAGTTGTCTTTCTCCGATTGACTTATTTCACTAAGCATTCTTTCTTTCTTTCTTTTTAGAATTTTCAATAATGAGAGCATTTCACTTTGATAGTAATAGGAAGAAAACTTTATTTGAAGGATAAGTTAACTGCTTAATTTTTAGTTTGTGAAGCATATACACCATAAACATTCCATCTGATATCAAAAGGTATTTTTATTAGATCATAGTAGGACAATAAACACAATGCAAAATAAAAAAATAAGTGTGGAGTTTTCAACATTTTTGTAGCTGTAAAACTACATATAAAGCATATCTGTTGTAAAAAAAATTAAACAACATAGAAGTATTAAGAGTGGAAAATAAAAGTCCTCCTTCAATTCCCTCTCAACTCAAAAAGAGATGTATCTAAAATATAGACATTTCATTCTCATATATATCATAGATATTTATGCTCAAATAGATAAGAACACATACATTTTAATAAATATGCATTGTGTTGTGCCTTGTCTTCTTATATGTCTCTTGGATATCTTTTTTCATGTCAGTGTATGTACCAACTATACGGTATTACATTTCTGGAGTTATTCTGCAATTTTACTTCTAGAAAAACTTGTGTGTGGGCATAAAGAGACATGAATTTATAAGAATGTCATTTGTATTAATGTAAAAATTCTAAAAATTATTAATTATGGTATCTTGAAGCAATTGAATACTATATAGATGTTTAAATGAACTAAAATTTCCATGTGTCAACGTAGATCAATCTTTAAAATTTGAGTGAAGAAGAACGCTTCAGATGATAATTATAATGTTACATCACTTTCACAACCTTCATGAACATAAATGTAATTTTTTATCTTAGTTGTAGATTCTTAACTATGTAGTAAAATTGTGAAAATGTGGTGATGGTGTTCAGAGGGTAGAATATTTCTGTTTTCAGCAGATCTTTATAGACCTATCCTAACAGTTTGTGATATTCTCTGCATTATTCTCTGCATTCTCTACCAGTTTACCTGTCCTTCAGCTATGTATGAAGTCTTATCAGACTTCTTATTTTTTGCATATCTAAGTTTAAATACTTCACTGGTGTTTTGTTTTCTTTTACCCAGTTAGTGCTATTGAGCATTTTTATATATATTTTTAAAAGATTTTATTTATTTATTTGAGAGAGAGAGAGCATGTCCGTGTGTGCGAGCAGGGGCAGAGGCAGAAAGGAAGAGAGAATCTCAAGGAGACTCCTGTGCTGAGTGCAGAGCTCGACAAAGGGCTTGATATCATGATCCTGAGATCATGACCTGAGCCAAAACTAAGAGTGTAACCAACTGAGTCACCTAGGAGCACCAGAGCATTTTTAATATTTTATGAGGACCATTTAAATCTTCTCTTTTGTAAATTGCCTTTTAAATACTTTGTTCTTTCTTCCCCTGTTGGATTTTTAAAGTACATTTTAAGAATTGTTTGTACATTTTAAGTACTTTTTATCATTTATGTTCATTGAAAATATTTTCTTGCTAATTGTCCTCTTTAAAAATTTTATTATGATGTCATATATTATATAGAGATTTTGAAATTTTATTACTCTCAGTTTCATCACTTATTTCCTTTATGAATTTGGCTTTACTTATTTGAGGAGTCTTTTCTTAGAGATTTTAAAGATATCATCCAATTTCCTGTGGAAGCATTAATGTTTCGAAGGTCTCTGGCATAGTTGGTATTTTTTTGTAGTTGTTCTGAAGTACGGATGACCCCAACCCTGCCCTCTATCCTGTGCCTAGCCCATTCTCCTACTTTAATTTTTCCATTGAGTTGTAAGGCTAAGTCTGGCATATGTAAGTATCATATATTTAAATCTGTTCTGGATTCAGTATTCTGTTCTACTGGTTCGTCTAATTCTGTGCCAATTCAATCCTTAATTCTTTAATCCTTTTAACATTATAAGCTGTCTTTTGTTTGTCAGGAAGAATTCTGCTCCTTATTTCTCTAAACTGTCTCGGCTGTTTTCACAAACTTTTCCATATTATTTTAGAGTTTGCCTGTTAAATTCCATAAAACTTTCTATGTGATGGATATTCTTCACTTGTTTATTTAGACCAGTTCTCCATGGATCTACATCCTTTGTATTTCTTTGACTTCTTTGACTTCTGATTGGATTTAACCAATGAGAGATAGCAGCAGGAGACTGGGAAGAGAGAGAGAGCTAAGGGAATTTGTTCCTCTGCCTAACTCGCTGGCCTGTAGCAGATGCGGCGGTAGAAGCATACTTCTATGTGCACAGCTCCTGTAGTACAAGGCTCCAGTCCCATCTGGATTTCCCTGACTCCATTCCTTCCCTTCCATCAGGTCTGGGAGGTGGTGGTGGTTGTGGAAATGAAGGGAGAGAGAACAAACAACCTTCTTCTTTTAACCATCATCACATCTGTGTACTGAGTGAGTCCTTTTGGATGTGATACATCTTTTCTTTAAGCTTCTGACATACCCCCAGTTGGGGTTGGAAGTGCATTGATATTATAGTTTAATTGAGAGGACTGTCATTTTTGTGGTAAAACCTTTCTATCCGTATATATGTTATGCATCTCTATTTATCTGGTTCTGCTTCTATGTGCTTTGATGATATTATAAACTTTTTTCTCTAAAGATCTTCCTCAACCTTTTTGAGACTTCTTTCCAGGATGACTGTTTTGTTTTTGTTTTTGTTTCTGTTTTTGGTAAGTGTGAATAATTAAAAAGATACACCCTCTAAAATTTTGTTGGTGATGAATATGGATTTTTACATGTTGGTTTTCTATTCAACAAACTTAGAATTTAATCCTTCTGGTAGATTTTTTGAGGTTCTCTTCTATAGGGTAGGTGGATAATCATGTTGTCTCTATATCATGAAAACAATAATAACATTCATTTCTAAAACTTACTGAGAACTGACTTTTTTGAAAGACTATTTATTTATTTTTAAAGATTTTATTTATTTATTTGACAGAGATCACAAGTAGGCGGAGAGGCAGGCAGAGAGGGGTGGGGGGAGGGGAAGCAGGCTCCCTGCTGAGCAGAGAGTCCAATGTGGGGCTCAATCCCAGGACCCCGAGACACGACCTGAGCTGAAGGCAGAAACTTCAACCCACTGAGCAACCCAGGCGCCCCTGAAAAACACTTTAAGTGGAATCACTCATTTAATCTTTATCTCAGTTCTATGATATAGATACTACTATATTGTGTATGTATATTTTCAAATTTTATTTTTAAAAACATTTATTTTCTTGTTTCCCTAGCTTTATTGAAATATAATCAATATAGAACATTGTATAAGTTGAAGGCATATGATGTGAGGATCTGATACACATACGTATTATGAGATGATTATCACAATAAGTTTAGTTAGCACATGTATCATCTCATAGCGTTCCTTTTTTGTGTGTGGTGAGAAATGTTAAGATCTACTCTCTGAGCCAGTTTCATGGATACAAGGCTGTACTGTTAACTGTAGTTGCCGTTGATGTACATTACATCCCCGAAACTACTTGTCTTGTAGCTGGAAGTTTGTACCCTTGTACCACCTTTACTTGTTCTCCCCCACCCCTGGCAGCCATCATTCTTCTTCTGTTTCTATGACTTTGGGATTTTTAGAGTCCACATATAAGTGAGACTGTTCAGTATCTGTCTTTCACTTATTTCACTTAGCATAATGACCTTAATACCCATGTTGTTACAAGTGGCAGGATTTCCTTCTTTTATGGCTGAAAAAGATTTCATTATATATACGTTTTCTTTATCTGTTCATCCATTGATGAACACTGAGGTTCTTTCTGTGTGTTGGCTATTGCGAATAATGCTACTATGAACATAGGGGTGTGGGTAGGGATTTCTGTTATTTCAGACATGTACACAGAGATGGGATTGCTGGGTCATATGGTAGTTCTGTTTTTAATGTTTTGAAAAATTGCACACTGTTTTACATATTAGCTGTACTAGTTTACATTCCCACCAACAGTGCATATTGGTTGCCTTTCTCTGCATCCTCACCAGCACTTGCTATCATCTCTTGTCCTTTTGAGAGCAACCAACCTAAGAGGTGTGAGGTGATATCTTATTGTGATTTTGATTTGCATTTACCTGATGATTAGTGACGTTGAGCTCCTTTTCATGTACCATTTGGCCATTTGTATGTGTTTTTTGGAAAAGTCTCTATTCAGGTTCTCTGCCCCTATTTAAATTGGATTATTTGTCTTTCGTTTATTGAGTTGTGTGTCTTATTATTTTGGATATTAACTCCTTATCAGTTAGATGGTTTGCTAATCTTTTCTCCCATTCCATGGGCTGCTTTTTTATTTTATTGATTGTTTCTTTTGGAGTGCGGAAGATTTTTAGTTTACTGTTGTCCCACTGGTTGATTTTTGCTTTTGTTGCTTGTGTTATTGGGTGTCTTTTTAAAAAATTTGTTGCCAAGACCAATGTCAAGGAGCTTTCTTCTGGTGTCTTCTTCTAAGAGTTTATGGTTTCAGATCTGCCATTTCAATCTTTAATTCATTGCAAGTCAATTTTTGTGAGTGATGTAAGATAGGGGATCAATTTCCCTAATCAAGAAAAAAGAGAGAGGGCTCAAATAAAATCAGAAATGGAAGAAGCAACATTACGTATGACACTACAGAAAGACAAGGAACATAAAAGACTATTATGAACAATTACATGATGATAAATTATACATTTCTACCAAGTGAATATTAGTACTAAAATTCAGAAAATAATATCAAGAAAAGTGCAGGTATACTAAAACAATAACAGTATGAAGAAATGGGGTTATTTCTAGGAGTATATGGAAAGTTTCATTTTGAACATCTATTAATCTAATTCATCCAGTTAACATTTTAAGGACAAAAATTATCAGGGATTTTCAATGGACACTCAAATGATTTTTGATAATATACAAATATATTTCTTACTAAAAGCCATTAATAAAACAGTAGAAGGAAAATTCATTAGCATGGATGAATAAAAATCTAACATGTTATAATTTTGAAAATTCAAAATCTTTCTGTGAAAGATTCGGAATAATATAAGAATCTCTTCTATCACCATTATTGTTTTGTATTTTTCTGGAAGTGGTGGTGAAAGGTAAGAAAATGTATTAAGCAGAAATTGGGAAAGAAGTAGGCAAATTTATTATTGTTTGAAATTATGACTATACCATTGTATGGTGGTGGTTCCTGTGAAAAATCTCCTTCCCTGTGGTGCTTGGGCCATCTGAACAGATGTCACTCTGTAACAAGATTGTCTCCCTTTGGTAGCTAGACTGTACCTAATAGAACAGGAGAAATGTAGGTCTTATATTATAAATAATGCAGCTTTGCTGTAATGCAGTGGTTTTGAGTTTGGTATAAATGCTACGTGGCTGGCAGTTAGTAAAGACAAATAATGAAGGATTTTGAATTAAACTGCTCTAGAACACATAGAAATAAAAATCATTCTATGTTTTATTACAAATATAAATAACATGTACATTTAAATAAATATATAAAATGTTTATAATATAAAAAGATAAAACAGGGGCTCCTGGGTGACTCAGTTGGTTAAGTATCTGCATTTGGCTCAAGTCGTGATCCCGGGGTCCTGGGATCCAGCCCATTGCAGGCTCCCTGCTCTACTGAGGGTTGGGGGGGAGCACTGATTCTCCCTCTGCCTTCCACTCCCCCTGCTTATGCTCTCTGTCTCTCTGTCAAATAAATAAATAGAATGTTAAAAAAAAGAAAAAAATATAAAAATTCAGTATACTAAAATGTAAATGCTATAAATGAGATTATATAGATAACTGGAAAGTATTAGGCAAAAATGTAAATGCTTTGTTACAGTGATAAGATTTAAGTTGCTTTATTTCCTTTTGAAAAAATATATTTAATATTGTTAAATCATCTTTTTCATAAAACGTTTCCAAAAAATTCTTATTATCTGTTACTCGGCTGTGGAGAAGGGTCAGGACCTAGTGCCATCTAAGACAAGCTCTGCCTCCTGTGAATGTGTAACACATGATTATATTCACATACATTTTTCAATTTAGTTATCACTACAGTCTTTTACCTGCTGGCCCTTCTCCAGGACTGTGTCCATGGAGCCTACCACGTAGCCTGGCCACAGTTATTTATCAGATACAAAACCACTGGACTGTAGGTTGGAGCAGATAAGCCCTACAAACTATGGAGGAAAATATTCTTCATATTTTTATGAATGAGAAATTTGTTTTGAAAGCTTCATGATCTTGGCCTCATAAGGGTTGGCAGAAAGCATTTTTTTTTTTTTTTTTTTTGTATTAGGGACCCTATATTGTGCTTCCTGGGTTGTGTAACACTATAATATTAGAAGGTCCCCATATTCTCTACTCAACAGGAGAATCAATGAATTGGTAAGTCGTATTGACCCAGAGTGTATAAAGAAAAATATACATATATGCCTCTTGATAATAATAGACTTATTGAATAATATTACACAGAATACCAGTTTTGTTTACATCTGAGTAGTCAGGTCAGAAATGAACACATGATGCCTTTAAACCCTTTTACTTCTTGAGTAGTCCTGACTCTCCTACTCTTCTTTGTTCCTTCCAAGTTTCCTGCCCCGGAACTCTTTGGGTGAACTTTGGTGGCTTCTCTACTGATGGGGTCCTGAAAATTCCTTTCAACCACTGACATTATTTTCATATCTTTGATCTTATCTTGTATTTCTAGTTTCTCAGGAGAAAACTTGCCAGTCATAGTTTTGGGAGGCTGGAATCCTCTCTCAAAGATAAGAATTAGTTTAGATTAGTTTAAACTGCTTGTCAGAAACTCAAATATTTAGATTTTCTTACTTCTTGAGAAAGGAAATTAGCTTGTTGTAATATACTTGATTTCTACTTTCATTTCTTCTCAGATCCAGTCTATATTTAGTAAATTTTTCTATTGAATATCATCAGGGAATGTCTTTTTTGGGCATCATTTATTGATTCTGTAAGAGTTTGCCACATATGAGTTTGAAACAGAATGGAACACATGCATATTTTATGTATACTAAATTATATTCTTGTGGGATTTACTGCTAATAAACCTTTTTCCTCCTGGAGTTTGGATTGGTAGGGAGGTTAGCAGTTGTGTATGCAACAAGAGTCTATGTATCCTAATTAGGACTTTTTTAGGTGTTGTGAGAAACAATTCTACCAATTTTATTTTACAGAAAAAACATTTCCAGAAAAGCAACCAGAATGGAAATGAGGCAGTCTGGTAGGATCACAATGAAAAGAAAATAAAATATCAGAATGAGAGATTGGAACAGAGGAACACTTATTAATAGATAATATTTAGATATGAGTTTCTAGCCACAGCAAAAGTTTATGTCTCTATTGTTCACTAAACTGTGTAAAATATTGTTATATAAATTCCCTGTCATTTTATATCTCTATTTTCTTCCCTCTCTTAACTATTAGGCTTTGATAAATTACAAATTACTGTTTAAATTTTAGCTAGTAGTAACAGAAATGCACCATTTAACCTCAGTTATACTGGTTACTACTTTGCGTTAAAAAGGAAATTCCTGACCTCTGGGTCGTAAAATGTGACTGGTTTCCAATCCAATTAGTCTTAGGCGTCTGCATCAGGAAACCTTAGTGAAAGGGCACAAACTTCGTATAGCTCTTGTACGGCCTTGACCTTCATCCATATAAATCTAATGCCCCTGGTACTCATGTTTCTCAGACATTAGCATTAACAAAAACATTTGCTGTTCATTTAGATTTTCCTGGTGTAGAATACAGCACTATTTTCTTCCAATAGTTCAGATGATAGTAGATGACTTTATATTTATTTTAAAGATTTTATTTATTTGACAGAGAGAAAGTACAAGCTGAGAGAACAACAGAGGGAGAAGCAGGCTCCCTGCTGAGCAGGGACCCTGATGTGGGGCTCGATCCCAGGACGCTGGGATCGTGACCCAAACTGAAGGCAGATGCTTAACTGACTGAGTTACCCAGCCACCCCAACAGTTGACAATTTTAAAACAAAATAGAATTGTTCATGTGGGTTTGGATTATATGTTCTATGGGTTATATGTTCTAAAGTATGTGTATCTCTGTCTTAGAGATAATCACATGTATAACTCTCCATAGGTTTTAGGTAATACTCATTGTTCCTTGGAAAAGATTTTCTATATAAGCCAGTGTCTTTATTTGTTTACTTACTGTATCTTTTACTTCTATATTCCAGACATACTTAAATTTAAACTACCTATTTGATGATAAAGCCATTTGGTATTCACTGAAGGGAAAAAATGAGGAGTCAGTCTTAGAATTCTACAAATACTTAATGTACCCATGAGTTTTAGTATGCCTCAGACACTCTAGATTTATATTAATACTTTTGGGCCAACTAGGTAGGGATACATGATTACATTTGTTAGCATTCATTTTGTAAACGAAATGACATCTTTTACGATCATTACAGTACAGGGTTATGTATATAATTTCAAAAATCCATTCCAAAAGTTTGTATATGTTAAAGAGAGTTCTGCTGTAGTAAGTTTTCTTTTAAAATCGTACCCATTGAAAAGGGAAACCTCCTAAAGGCATGACAAGCATTCATGTTTTCTTATCTGACAGTGAATCCACCTGGTGGAGGATTCTTTCAGCTGTATTCAACTCCTGTGTCCTACAACAGCTTCCTGAGGATGCAGAGAAATGCAAGCAAAGCTCACAGTTGTACAGATGTCTACAAAAATGACAGAACTATCAAGGAGGCAGAGTTCAAGTAAAAGAAAGGGAGGGAGTGTGATAGGGAGAAGGAGAGAGAGAAACGTGCTGTGTTCCCAGATAAGTAGCGATTGCGGTAAATACTGCACATGTTTTGTAGTATCCATAGTGGAGGGGCCCAGATTCCATTATAGATTTATGTTGTACCCAGCCATATGTCAGCAAGTTGGGACGTGTGACAGCAAATTGCTGGAGTTAAAAGAGGTCAGTGGTTGATGACAGATCTAATTTAATTTGAACTTCAAATAACTATTGATGAAAAGACTAAAAATTCTTGTAATTAATATCAGAGCTTTGACAGAAGAAAGTACCTGCTGGAAAAGCAAGTGTGGAACATAGAACATTGTAGGAAAGAGAAGAGAATTAGTTGTTAGAACATGGAAAGAGGTTACAGTGAGGACCATGGTGGATATGTTTCAGCCATATTCGGTCTGTGTTTCACCAGTCCTTTGTGTGGACAGATGATCATGAAGACAGAAGCCATGCACATCATTAGGTTCATTTTATGTGTCTTTATTTAGCTTATTTTTCAATAAACCATATATATTAGGTTTACTTCCAGTCATGGGCTCCTATTCTCCACTAAATATTTCTATTCCTATAAAATTCAGAGTTGGAAAATCCTTTCAGCTATTACTATAAATAAGCATGTGAAAAAACAGGCATTGCAATTGGAATGTTGGTTCCCATAGTGGGGAAGACAGCGCTGAGGGCCATTCACTGCTGTGTTTCTTCAAGTTCACCCATGAATTACCTGAATAGGAATCTCTTAGAAGGGCTATTTAAATGCAGAGCTCCACCCCTGACCAGCTCTCTGGGTAGAGCTGAGAAATCTAGATTTAACTAACTCGCTGGGTGACCCACATATGCAAGGAGCCCCCACTTTGTAGAATGCTCTTCGAACGAAGCCCGTTCCTGTTTGAGTATGAACACATACCCACAGCCATACAACAGGCATTTTTTTTTTTTTTTTGAGTCTCATTTTTCTTTCAAGCACTTATCCCTCAAACCATTTAAAGTGAAAAAATAATAGAGACATAAAGGTCTACAAAAAACAGGAATGTTTGTTATGGATTCTTTAGAGACTAAGAATCCACCCCCCCCTTCACTCAGCAGGGGGCCAGATGCCTCAGAAGCCATTCTGCCCCTGGAAGTGTCACAAGTAGCCACCTGCTGTGTTAAATATATTGCAAAACCTGGGGTGGAAAATACTTTTTTTTTTTTTTTTTCAGTAGATAAAGCTGGTGGGAGGAAAGGGGCGGGGGCTCTGCTGGGTCACAGAGTCATCATTATGATGCTCTTGCTAATGATTACAGGAAGACTGTTAATGAGATGAGCTGGGGCAAGTTTGCTGCATAGGCTCCTACTACCTGCCTGGCATGCTGATGGCATGGAATGGTCCTGGGGGTTGTGCTCATGTTGGCTGCTCAAATATGACACTCTCGGATATAATGCCATCTTTTATTTAAAAAATCGGTATCAGTGGTTTGCAGATTTTGGTGTGAATCACAATCACCTGGAGAGCTGCTCAAAATCCAGATTTCTGAGCCCTACTCCCAGAGATTCTGACAATTTGAATGAGAGCAACAGTCTGTCATTTCCCCGGTGGCCTGTGTCTCCCAGGGAGATGGACGTACAGGTGGTCGCTAAAATGTAGGCACAAACGTTAGAGCACTATTGCTACAGCAAAGAATGAACAAATTGAGCTCTAGAGGCTGCCTTATTTATTTCATACCCCAGCTAGGTATCGAAATTGCAGCACCAAAATAATTCGAACATTGTGATGCATATGCAGTTGGTTAAACTGTATTTTTGCCTTATGTATAGAGTGACTTATAGCCTATCAGGAGGAAGGACTTCGGATGAACTTAACTGGGCATCGAACACTTGAGGAAATGTTTCTCTTCAACACAGGACCCTGCGGAGGGATCTGTCTTGGTTTGCAGCAGAAGCGGTAGCATGACTGAAAGGTTTCACTTCAGACAGACCTGCTGAAGTTTGTGTAGAGCTCTTAAATGCATCAGGCAACACTACTAAAAACAGTGGCAAATGAGAGAATAGGGAGCATTTCTCCCGCAACATCACTTCAGGCCCGAAGCACTATCTCTCAGAACCACCGCACACTCAATGACACACATCACTGGAGTTAATAGAGCGCTTAAAGGCACGATGTGAATGTCTGCATCTTCCAAACATTCTGTAACAGCTGGGTGCAAAGGAAAAGAATTGCTTTCCTTATACATACACCTATGGAGCTAGCGATGTTTACTCTGAATCCCCCAAAGAAAATCAGAACCTTTGTTTTTGTAATGTGAGGTTAAACTCTCTGGAGTTATTAGAAAAAGTCTTTTCTTGAATGGATCAAGATATCAGAATACGTTAGCATGTCTTCCTCCAAACATTTTAGTTATTTTGTTTGTTTAGTTGTTTATTTTAAAGAATATTCTATATTCTAATGTCCAGTATGAACTTCTGGAAATAAAGACATCTATTTCAGATGTGCACACATCTACAGTTTTGTTTTTTTTTTTAAGATTTTATGTATTTATTTGTCAGAGAGAGAGAGAGCACAAGCAGGAGAAGTGGCAGGTAGAGGGAGAAGCAGAGCAAGGAGCCCTGTGTTGGACTATGTGAGACTTGATCCCAGGACCCTGGGATCATGACCTGGGCCAAGGGCTGACACTTAACCAACTGAGCCACCCAGGTGTCCTCTTCCAAATATTTTAAAGAAAAATGCCATTGCTATAAAAATCCATAGAAAAAATTAATTGACCTCTGGTGCTTCCTTTTGCATTTTGTGTTTTAATTTTTTTGTAATATCCAATTGCTAAATATCTAATATTATCAATACTTAGAAAAAGCCAGTTCTGAAAAGAACAAGTATTACTCAATAACATTTCCTATTTTATAAAGTAAGCTGAATATGGCTGAATAGCCAGAAAACAAGTTTCATTTTCTTGGGATGATATGAATAATATTAATCTAATTACAACTTGTTTTACAACCTCATGATCTCATTCCTTCATTGATGATACCTGCTTAAATGATAAACTACTTAAATTAACCAGGTCTACTGACTCCCATTTATTCAGAGTACTATCAACTTATACTTTTTCACCCTTTCTATGACCCCCCCAAGCAAAAATCATCTTGAAAACGTCATTTATTTTTGTAAACATCCTGTTCAGTGTCATTTTGAAATTCTTGCAGTTCTGTTTCTTATCTCAGTTTTTTTCTTGAACCAAACCAAGGCTTCTTTTATCTTCTAATTCTCTGGTGCAGAGGAAACTTCTCCAATGCCTCATATTCAATGTTACTTGCCAAAAACTTTTTTCATTTTTTAGCATTTATGCCCCTCAGTCACATTGGCTATCTCCAGGCTCTCCACTTAAGAACTCTGTTCATTTCCAGCTATCCAAGGAGATTCTGGGGGCCTCTGGTATGCTTCTCAGTCTTCCCTACCCTCCTGGGCTCACAGTCCAGGGAACAGATGTTCCCTAGGTGACAGGGCTCCACAGGTCTGTTCCAACCCACACCTCAGGGTGTAGTTGTATACTATGGACTGATTATCATATGTTCAGTCATTGTGGGGGAGATTTTCATGCTTTCCTGAGGGAGTGATTCATATTTATTAGGAAAAGGCCCACAGTGTATTGTTTTCGCAGTCTTTTCTCTTTCTTTCTTATGATTCTCACCTTGCCACCTGTCACCTGAGCACTGGGAATTTACAGAATCTGTGGGAGAATCTGAAACTCTTCCTGATGCCATGATGCCTTCCAGAAAAATATATGTTTCTTTTTTCTTCTGAGGTTGACAGTACTTAAGCTAAAATAATAATTTATGTTCATTTTTACAATGCTTCTGTCACTGTAGGACTCTGAATTTCTTCTGTATTGAAAATCAATTGAACTATAATTAGAATTATTCTCTTAAGTGTATTTTATTACCTTATTATTTTTTAAATTGGCATTTCTTATGTCTTATGTGTTTTGGGGAGGAAAAAGATTAATTCTACCTTTCTAGGTTCTTTTGGCTGGCCTATTAATTAAATTGACATAAGACAGATTAGCAGGAGAAAAAAAATAATTGTGTGTTTGTAGAAACCCCAAAGGTATGAGACTTGAGGGGAAATAGGGCAGTTGAGGCTTATTGCCATTTTAAGCTAAGGAGAAGGGAATAAGGGTCTGGGGCTTCAAAGGGAAGGAAGACAATTCACAAGAACAGGCGAAGAGCGAATATTTGTTAAATAAATGCTTTTCATGCAGAGACAATGGGACACAGAGAGGAATATGAACAGTCCCAGCTGAGCTCTCCCCAGCTTACCACACTTAGTCCAAACTCTGTAGTTCTCTCTCCCGGTAGCTCTCTTTCTGAGCCCTTTATCTAAATTCTTAGATGTGTTTAAGGGAGAGGCAAAAAGCTCTTTTGGAAGCCTTGATTGTCTTCAGCTCAAAATAACTCATAGGCCAAAATGGCACATTCTGGGGTAGCATATTCTGCTCCCCTTCAGTGGGTGTGGTAGGCTAAATACTGCCCCCATCTCCATTTCCTGATGCCCAGAACCTGTGAGTGTTACTATATATAAATACATATACCTGTGTATCTGCATATACTGTACGTATATATTCCTATGTGTGTGTGTGTGTGTATACACGTATATACGCAGACACAGAAAATGGATTTTGTGAATGTGGTTATGTTAGAGATCTTGAGAAGGGGAGAATCATCTTGGATTATCTGGTTTGGCCAAATGTATCGCAACATCCTTAACGAGGGAGATAGGAGGTGTCATAGTTAGAGAAAGAGATGGGATGACAGAAGCAGGAAGTGAAGTGATATCCTTTGAAGTCGGAAAAGGCTGCAAGCCAAGGAATATAGGTGGATACCCGAAGCTGAGAAAAGCAAGGAAACAGATTCTGTCTGCAGAGCTCCAGAACAAATCAGCCCTGATAGCTGATTTTCACTTTAGCTCAGTGAAACTGATTTTGGATTTCTGATCCCCAGAACTGGAAGATAATAAAGTTGTGTTGTTTTGAGTCACTAAACTTGTGGTAAATATTTTAGCAACAATAGGAAATTAATATACTTGGCATAAATATAAAGGAGAATATTAGAGTTGTGTTGCTCTAATGATGGCAGATAATATTTTCCAATATTTCAATATGGTATAAAATTAGATCAGTACATATGAGTTTTGAACATCAACTCAGCACAGTGAGGCAGTACGATGATAATGAAAGTAATAACACTTTTTTCTTTTCTAGGATTATTGAAAATGTGTGTATGTGTGTTTGATTAAATATGTATGTGTTTATTATGAACATGAATATGCTTTACATCTATTACAAAGATTACAGTTTAACCCCCTCAGCTCTATGGAACATGTGCTATCATCCTGCGGTGCCTGGGAGGCTCCAACCCTTGATCTCAGCTCAGGTCTTGATCTCAGGGTCATGAGTTCAAGCCCTATGTTGGACTCCATGCTGGGCGTGGAGCCTACTTAAAAAAAAAAAAATACACACACACATACACACACACACACACGTATTTTGTACGTACAGATCCATATATATGTATGTGTGTGTGCATATATATATATATATATATATATATATATATATATATATCACCCCAGTTTTGTGAAGAAGAAACTGAAGTTTAGTTGACCTAAATCATTTAATCACTAAGTGATAGGATTTTAATTCCATCTTTGGTGTTTTTTACTCCAAAAGCCAAATAGTTGTTTAGCCACTATGTTGTCTTATCTTCTGTATGTTAGAAATTTTTTAAAACCCTTTGAGCAATATATGATGATAAGTTGGAAATATCTTCATTACATATGACTTTCTTGTTTTACCTCAAATGCCAGGGAAGTATTTTTCCCTTCTTCTTCTTTGTTTTTCCTTTCACATTATGTAGTTTTACAGGAAACTGCTATGTACTGACAAAACATTCCTATAAGTATTATGATTCTGATTATGATATTCAAGTTCTATAAATTATAGAGTATTCGAGGTCTTATGAAAACCCTTACTTTTTAAAATTACATTAATTCCAGAAGCATTCCTGCAAAAGGACATAAAAACTATAATATTGGACAAACACTGGAAAAAATAAGTACTGTACTTTATAAAGGACATACTAGAAAAAATACCACCAGCGTTTCTTATGTAAAACATTTGTTCTGAATGCGATTGTTTGTGGAAAAAGGATATTTCAAAACTGGGAGATGTTGAGTGGCTAATGGTTTGATAATATTAACATGCTTTCTTTTAATAATACTATTGGAGATGAGGATGGAAATGCTGAGGCATTGTAACTTTCTCCAAATTTGACTTCTGTTTAGGAGTTGGACCAGAAAATGTTCTTATAGTTCATAGTTTATTTAGCATTTTGAAAAGGACAATGAACTGTTTGAAGTTACTAGTATAGTTTTTAGAGGACATATATTAAATACCACGAATTTGAACGTGAACTTGTGGGCAGATCTATTTTGGTAACTTACAGTGGATTGATTGCCAGAATTGATTCAAGAGCTGTGGCAAGGAGAGGGCTTTCTTTTTCTCTAGTGCCATTTTTTTCAGTCTGTTGTGTGCACATTGCTACAATCCTTGGATGTTAGAGTAAAACTTTTCCAGATAGAAGGAGATCTTCAAGTGTACAAAAGCTTTGCTTACTATTAGGACTTTAAATTAAGTTTTGTGAATCATAAACTGTCCTCACTAGATAGGATTCCTGAAGACAGGGAGCTTGTCTGGCTTATTCTTTCTGGTATCTTCAGTACCTGGAAAAATGAATGAAATATAGTAGTGCCTCGATGAATACTCTTTGAATGTCTGAATGAATTGGCCAACATTCCCTGCTATGGTCTCATAAATCTAAAGACCAGGAGATCATATATTTGTTTATGTAAGAATCATGTCCCCTGTTTCCTTATCTTTGTCTCATAATACTTGCTTGTTATTGTTATTAATTCATTGTCTGACCATAGGTTTATTTCTCTGTTGAAATGATATTGTTACTAATCCCCCATGGAGTTTAGAGCCTCATGGCTCTCAGATCAGGCTCTAAGCCTTCTCAGAAAGGCAACACCATATTCCCTTTTACTTGGATCCTTTGTGAGGACCCAAGGAGAATGATGTCTCCTTATAAACAAGGTATCCTATATCTGTGTCATTAGCTTCTCCAGTTCATGAGAACACACTGTGAAACTCAGAAGAAGCTGGCATTAGACAAATCCCAATTTTAATGTAGGAAGTGGAAGAGTCTTGTTCTTATTAGTAAATATATTAATTAAATTAGGATCATCCTTCTGGGTTTCTGGGTGGCTCAGTGGGTTAAGCTGCTGCCTTTGGCTCAGGTCATGATCTCAGGGTCCTGGGATCAAGTCCCACATTGGGCTCTCTGCTGAGCAGGGAGCCTGCTCCCCTCTCCCTCTCTCTGCCTGCCTCTCTGCCTGCTTGTGATCTTTCTCTCTGTCAAATAAATAAAATCTTAAAAAGAAAAAAAAAAAGATCATCCTTCTATTCCTCATTTCTTACTGCAACAAATCCGTATGGACTCCCAATTGTTTCCCCCTTCCCTCAAATTAAGGTGGTGTGAAAATCAGTGCTGCCCAAGTGTGATCTGGGCTGCTGAGCAAGATCTATACTTCTAAGTGAGACTCATCTTCTACAAAGTCAGGCACATTCTCTTGAAGCCAATTACTGAGGAAAATGTCGAGATTTTTATCTCTCCCTCCTCTATCTGATCCTAGAAAATTGCAGAAATACCAGATTACCACTCCCTGTGACCCTCTTCCTCCAGGCAAGTGTACAGTTCTCTTTATTTAGTTTATTATTTAATTCTACTTGCCCTCTCTTTTCCAAACAAAAATTTAAAAGTCTAATAGGATTTAGGGATAAGGTTGACTTCTTAAATGCCATATATTGACAAAATGAATATACAGAATAAATTATATTAAATATCAGGAACACAAATATTTTTCCATTTGCTTTAATTAATTTTAAAGTAAATTTCTTTTTTTAATTTTTCTCCCTTGAACAATTTGGTTCTTGCTACTGGTTTATCTCACCATCTCTAAATTAATGTCCACGAAGTATAGAATTTCCATAGTGACTCCAGAATGTGTAATGAGCAGTTTTCCTTCAATACTGTTTTCCATTAAACAGCTAGTAAGAGTTTCATCATATGTTTCATTCTGAGGGCTAAGATTAGGAACATTTGAGTCTTCTAAGAAAAAAATGGCAGCACAGTGGAGATACAAGAACTAAATATAATTAACCACCTTTGGGAAATGGAATTAGCTGCCTTTTATTAGGATGATAAAGTGAAAGAAAATAAAAACAGCTAAGAACAGGCCAAAGAAATACATAGAATGTTATTTTTTACTATGTCAAAGGTATAGCAGGCCCCTTGAAAGAGCGGGATGACAGAGGACTACCTCTGGCCCCTTTGCCTAAAAGAGATGTTTGTTTCTGGCCAAGAAAAGAACTTACTGATTCTTCATTGTGCCAGACCTGCAGACCACTTCTCAGCTGTGTAAGTCACCAGTGGCAGTTCTCAGTCAGCAGCATTTGGAAAGATACATAGAAATAATATCTGGAATATCTGACAATGAAAGAGATCTGAAGGAGGGTTTCTAGGACGGCATGTCACTTTATTACGCTTAGTCCAACATCAGGCTGTCTCTCCCGTTGTATTTTTATGTGTTCTTCATGGATTCATTCCACAAGTGTTGAGCAACTAGTATGTGCCAGACTCAGTTTGAGGAGCTAGGAAACATCGGTAAATAAACAAAAGTCCACTCCTCTCCAATATACATGCTCCTGGAGGGTAATCCTAATTGTGAATGCCAGGCCAGGATGAACTTAAAAAAAATCTAAAAATGTGAATGCTGATATATGGGTCTTTAAAAAAAAAAAGGAATTTTTAAAGAATTACATTATTTTTCACTTACATTTATTTATTTATTTGTTTGTTTATTTATTTATTTATTGTTAAGGATATGTAAAGAGGCATAGTCCTGACTCATGTAAGCAATATAAAAATCACTATAGTGTATTTGGCTTTTTGTAAATCTGCATTCACTCTTCATTTGTGCAACAGATTATTAACCCTAGTTCCTGTCAAGTACTGGTGCTAGGTGCTGCACAGGGAACCTAGCGTCTAAAATGATTCAACAGCGTCTCCGAAATGAAAAGACTAAGCGGTTCACAACGTTCGTCTGTTTGTATTTGAGCATATATATATACACATACAGGTTGGAGGATATCTGCATTTTTCAGGACCATTCATTTACTGTACCTGTTACTAGAGATACCAAGTGGCAGAGGATGAGAATCTGGTCTCCAGGGCCTTTTGGTCTAGTCACTAGATGTATTCTTTAAAGACTGAATGTGTGTGAACAGTACAATTTAGGGATATCTTCCCTTCATAAAATAGTGGATTGGAGAGAATCATAAAGCATATTTACTTTTTAAAGGTATGGGGAATTTTATTCCCCATGGCAATCACTCTACCTATTCAAGAAGGTTTGATTCTGGACGTTTATGGAATATAAAATTTCAGCTATTACAGTATTCTTTTTTGTCTCTTTATTACTTAAGCTCATCTCCTAAGAGACTCATTTTCTATATCCTGATATATCTAGGGCATTATCTGTTTAGGTCTGCTTAGCTCATTTGGTCAGAACTAATGAGAAGAAAGTCCCAGCTCTGATACCCAAGGGAACGGACCACGCATTTACTATCTGGACTCTTAACTATAATGGTGATTTTGTCTCAGCAGCAGTCAAACCATTGGCCTGATAAAATTCATCTTATTGTTAAAGGTTCTCTTTATATAAATACCTGATTTTGTTTACTTAACTACCAATTAATGCTTTATGAATGATTTTTTAATATTGTGAGAATCATTAAAATAGGTTTTAGCATATTCTTATTATAGAGTTTTCTGTAATTGCAATGCGTTAACAGGTTCTGGAACTCAAGATTACAAAAATGTGTTGGCAAAAATAAGGAAAATGAACAACTTGGGAAAACATGGATGTCCATGATAAAATCACACAACAGTGTTTAGTAGGGAAGCCAACTCCTAATGGTAATATTTGCAGATGAGAATAGTTGACAGCAAGGTAGTAAGCAAGGTCACATCTTCATGATGTGCAAATTACAGAAACAATTTAAAGTTGTGACTTATTATTACAGATTTGTTACCTAGCATAACACTTGACCCATGAAAGCTGTTCAGTTACTGTTTGTCACAGGGAAAAATTAACTAACGGGTTTGTGAATTAACTTTGGTTATGAAGAACCAAACTTTTCAAATGTAGGGAGCTGAAGACTTTAGCTGAATCTTCAGTTTTCTTAATTTTCTCAAATCTTAACCTGCATGAGGAGGTCAGTTCAGGATAGGTAGTTTCCTTTGTTGGAGATTGCCTTGCAGGGGACCCAGTCAGTGGAAAGCCACCCACCAATCCCACAGTCAGAGAGTTGTCTCAAGGATGCAGCCCTGAGAGAGTAATGTGTTGTTTGACTATCTGGATTGCATATGTGACTCAACCCTGTTAAAGCCTCTATCTAAACTTGTACGAGTCCTGCAGGCAACTGCAGAGATCTCCTTGTCTTGGGCACTGCATAGAAAATGAAATATAAAAATAACCAAATTTTTGTTAGTGATGATGAACCCTTTATTGTTATATTCAAACAAAAAAAACAACACACACACACACACACAGTCAATAGAAAACTATTGTTTGTGCTTAGAACCAAGAGCTCCAAAAATTACCCTTTCCAGGCTTGGTGCTTGGCTAGCTTTCTTGCTTTTTCGCTTTCTCTCTCTCTTTTAGGAGATTATTTGATTCTCACTATGGTGTGAAAGATTGATGGACAGAATTCTCCTGAGCCATTAAAAAGCAGTTAATATAATTATCACTGACTTGTAGGAGAGAAAGGCTTTTGTACAAAGCCAGTTTTATTTTACCCCTGACCTGTGAGGGAAACAACCTTGGCTTGTTATCTCAACAAAGCGGAGGGACAGGTGTTTGTAACCTTGTGGTAGTCTTGGAAAGGTTGCTGCCACACCTACAGAAACTGAAGAAGAAAGTGGTTATCATACTGATGACATTCACAAGTTTTATCATTAAAGCAAATGCATCCTTAATACAAGTATAAGCAACTCCTACTCTGAAAGAAAGTGTTTTTTCAAAAGATTGGTTACTGCTTCCAAGATGCATTATCTTAAAATATGGATATTTGCTTTAAAGTGAAAGAAAAAAATAATTAAAAAAACTTTTCCTGTAACTCTTGCTACATATTATAAAATAAATAGGATAAGGACACTGATTTGTATGAAAAAAGTGATGGTGAGACCTCTGGATCCTTTGAGACTGGTAGTTTATTTCAAAATGGATATTGTATATTTTGTACTTAGCCTGAAAGACAAAATCCTTTCTGGTTAATATTTCCATTCTTTTTGCCTCAACCAAATACCAATATTACCTGGCTGTTACAATACCACTTCCTGCTGTTTACTTAACATTTTTACCTGACAGGGGCTTTCCTTTAGGTTTATTGGCAATTTTCAAAACAGTCAATTTGGTTGTTTAGTCTCTTATCTATCCAGAAGATAGCACTTTTTTCCCTTTAGTTGTCTGGTTAGAACATCTTCCCTTTCGCAGCTGTGAACCTTCTGCCTCAGCAGTTTATATTCATGAGTTTGATACTAATGTTGTCTCTCAGTACAGCGAATGCAAGTTCATTAACTTCCTTTGAACAAGTAACTGTTCTTTCCAAAACTACTTGTTTTAAGTAGAAAAAGAAAAAAGGTTTCTTTGAAAATACCATATAGTATACTAAGTTGCCTGATTGGTGATTGAGAGAGAGAATACACATACATACATAATATTTACATTACATCTTATCTCCATTATGTAAAATCTGAAACATAGACAGTGACAGAGAGGACAATGAAATGAACCCCTGTGTTTCTGTTGCCTGGCTTCAACAATGATCAACTCATGGCCAATTTTGTTTTGTCTTTCTTTCACATTCCTCCTCTTCCCCCACATAATGCCGAAGCAGATCCCAGACATTTCATTTCACTTGTGTATTTCAGTATATGTATTTAAGGGCTATTAAAAAAACTATACCCACAATATCACAATTCTACCTAAAAATTAGCAACATTGGAAGTATAGTTAATAGCCAGCTCCTAACCAACTAATTATATTATAGTGTTCCCTTTCTAAGTCAGCTTTCAGAACCTTTCACTCAAAATTGTAATCTGATGATGCTGACTCAGCGTCCCGGCCGTATCACAGATGCCCAGTTAATCAAAATGTTAAAATGTGGCACTAATTGCACTGAGTTCTAGGTGCTGAAATCAGGGCTTTTCTTTCCTGTGCTCAAGAGCAGCTCTGAAGTAAATTTCAAAACGCAGTAAAGCTGATCTTTTCTGCACCCTGACACCCACGTCTCGCCTGCATATTGTCTTCAGGACTCAACAGTGCGTGGAACCCAGCCTCTTCCTACCCTTCACAGTGCTATCCTCAAACATACCATTCAGCTTTGTTCCTTGCTCCTACCCCAGTGCAATGCCCTGTTCTCTCAGAGTCAATTTTAATAGGAAGGCAACCGGTACGGACATACATCCAGATGCGTAAATTAAAAATAATAATTTTTCTAAAAGCAGCCTTTTCAGTATTATTTTTGTAATAGTCTTTGGTAGGTAAAACAGGACTATCACAGGAGATGGAAACTGGTACATCAGCCATTTGTGTGTCTGGGTAACATATAAGCCCTAGGCATCCTGAAGGAGATGATAAAGAAGATGTGACTGAGTTACATTTTAGGCCATTTTTCTGTCTCTTTCTCTTTCTGTTTGCATGCCTCTCATTTTAAAACATGATTTGTGTATTTATTATTATAATTTTTGCTTACCTCTCATTTTTGTTCATCATAACCTCCAAAGGAACAGACAGAATAAGAGAAAGAATAAGTTGGAAGGGGAAGAAAAGAAGATGGAAAAGAAAGAGAAAGTGAAGGCAAAATCTAAGAGGGGGTTAAATGCTCTGTGGGACATTGAGCTATGTGGGATCCTGGCATATTTCTAAAGAACAGAAATACTGGGAATAGGAAAAATATAGGGGAATAGCCATGTCTTCATTAAAATGATTTTTAGTGGTGGAAACATGGGAGTTTATTGCTTTCTCTGCCATCATATATGCTTGAAATTTTACTTAATAAAGATGTAGATAAGATAGAGTATAGATACAGTAGTATAAAAAAGATTGTAATTAGGTTGAGAATATTCAAAGAAGTATTCTGAATACCAGCGTACAAAAAATTTACCCTGGGAATTATAAATTCTGTGTGTGTGTGTGTGTGTGTGTGTGTGTGTGTATGTGCATGTATATATACATATATATAATAGATAGGAGTGTATATGCACACACATACCACACACATACCATATGCAGTCATAACACCGTATGTAAGTGTGACAAAAAGAGAAGGAAAATACGGTGGGTTAAGGCATTCTTTCAGATATTTTATAAGGTGACTAGTTAAGGCCTGTGATTTAAAAAAAAAAGACTGGAAGTGCTCTCCGTGGCATTTTAATAGCCTGGTATTAACAATTAAAAAACATGCAGATATGCAAGTAAAACATAAAAGATTGAACAAAAACAAAAAACCTAGAGTACTAAAATCCAATTGTACAAGTGCAGAGTCCCAAATCAGAGGAGTGTACTTTTTTTTTCTCTTCAAAATCTTGTGTTTTAACAGGTTGCTTTGTGAAGCATTTCAAAGAATGCTTTAACTCAACCCTATTTTCCTTTTCTTTCTTGCTTTCATAAAACCTTATTCTCCACTGTAATTGAATCTTGCAATTATACCATTTTTTAATATTACTTATTCTGAATGGCCCACTCTACTTTCCTATGTCTTTGTCACCAGTAAAATCTGTAAGACTATAAGAAAAGGTGAGGTTACTCACATAGGAGTGGAAATAGGACTTTTGTTTTGAATAGAAGGGGATAACAAATATTAGCTAGTGATAGAAAAAGGCCTAAAAATTATTATTTTTTAAAGATTTTATTTATTTATTTGACAGAGAGAGAGACAGTGAGAGAGGGAATCCCAAGCAAGGGGAGTGGGAGAGGGAGAGGCAGGCTCCTGCTGAGCAGGGAGCCCAATGCGGGACTTGATCCTAGGACCCTGACCTGGGGATCATTACCTGAACAGAAGACAGATGGCCAATGACTGAGCCACCCAGGCACTCCCCTTAAAAAAAATTATTTGAAAAATGTTTTCGCCAGAAGGGTACTAATGGTTAAATATCTCAGGCTTTCAAGCAGCTTAATTATCTACAAATGCAAAAAAACATAAAACTTTAACTTGGAAATGGATGTACTTTCATGTGTCTGTAGGTAACATTCCATATTGCTTTTCTAGAACTGGATCATCATCATATCTAAAGCTTTGCCTGGCAGAACCATGATTTGTAGTTTTCGACAAACATAGGTAGAGTTTGAATGCTTGGTAACAGCTTCATTGCTCAAGATGTGGGAAAAAACCTAAGCGCTGTTACAACCCTTCAGACAAGAGCTCTGTTGCCACGTAGGATGGTGGTATTTTGCATCCTGTAATCCAATCTTGTGTCCATTAACACTGTATTTTTAGAGACCCCCTTAATACCTCCATGCAAAAGACCAACTCGTATGTATGTTTTTCACCATGGTCTGTCTTTCTTTTTTCTTTCTTTCTTTCTCTTTCTCTTCTTTCTTTTTTTTTTTTTTAAGATTTTATTTATTTATTTGACAGACAAAGATCAAAAGTAGGCAGAGAAACAGGCAGAGAGAGAGGAAGGGAAGCAGACTCCCTGCTGAGCAGAGATCCCGATGCGGGGATCGGTCCCAGGACCCTGGAAACATGACCCGAGCCGAAGGCAGAGGCTTTAACACACTGAGCCACCCAGGCTCCCCTCTTCCTTTTGTCCTTTCTTTCTTTGATAGAGAGAGCCAGAGAGCACAAGCAGGCAGAGCAGCAGAGAGAGAAGGAGAAGCAGGCTCCCCACTGAGCAGGGAGCCAGATGTGGGGCTCGATCCCAGGACCTTGGGATCATGACCTGAGCCGAAGGCAGTTGCTTAACCAACTGAGCCACCCAGGCACCCTTCACCATGTTCTTGAAGTAGTTTTATTATCTCTTCATATTTGAATATTGTCTGTTCCGTATATATTTGTAATGGAAACTATATCAGTTTTATTTTCAAGTTTTTTGGGAGTACATTTGACATACAATGTTACATTCATTTCAGGTGTACAACCCTCAATACATTCAGCTTCTCAAGTGTGGCTACCAGGTGTCACCATACAATGTGATTTCAATACTGTTGACTATATTCCCTACGCTGTACCTTTTATTCCTGTGACTTCTTCATTCCATAACTAGAATATTGGCTTTATGTTTTAAGTGACAAATTTGATAATCCTGAATCTTACAACTTGCACAGTTGGAAACATATAGAGCTTTTGTTTTGTGACTGAAGGTGGAGTTTTGGCCTGCCTGTCTGTGTGCATCCATGGAGCATTTTGGCTCTGAGAGACAGATTGAGTGATGGAGGGAATGAAAAATTTATTCCTAACCTTGTTCTGTAAGCAGGGTTTGTCCCCTCTGGTAGGAGATGAAGATAGCAACCCAGTAAGCTGTTTTTCTGGGAAGACTTTGTGGGCTCTGAGCAGACACTACACTGCTGTGTTGTTCAGGTGACCAAATAAGGTTTGTGGGTGAAAAGGCCGTTTCTTTTCACCTCTCGCAGAATCTGAAAGCCAATCAGTTGGCTTTAGAAACAGAAGGCAAGAATGCCCTTGGCATGGACTTGGCATTTTCACAGAGGCTTTCTCTGTGGTCACTCTGGTAGAAGTGCTGGAGGGAAAGAGGAAAACTGAGCAGATGCTCTGTGGTAACTATTAATCTATTAGAACTCCAGGAAACATGGAGGGACCCTCTGAAGAGATGGGGACAATGTTATATGAATAGATGGAGGCTCAGAGCCATTGTAGTTCAGGCACTGATAGAAGCATACCTTTTCTTTCTTTTGCCCTTTCTTGTCCTTCCCTCCATCCTCTCTTCTCTCCTTCCTTCCTTCCTTCCTTCCTTCCTTCTTCCTTCCTCCCTCTCACCTTCTCTCCCTCTCTCCCTTCCTTCCCTGCGCCCCCCCCACCCCCCCGCCGCCCCACCTTTTCTTCCTTTCTTCACAAGCTGGTGAGGTCTGGAACGCATGGACTACTTCTCTTTTATTTTAATTGAAATATATACTATTTTAACACTTTGGGCAGGAAAGGGTTGTAAATTTAAAAAGAAACAAATGTCACAATTTCCATAAATAAAAGATTGTCACGGAGGTCAAGGACAGTTTATTTTGCCAAAGCGCATCTTTAAATTTCTACCGATAATGAGGGTTCTGTTTTTTTCTGGCAGTTTTTAATCTTATTCCAGGAATCAAATGACAGAACTTGATTTTGGGTGGAAAGTCTCCTTCTTTCCCTAATGAGGTAAAGATGTAGAATGTTGAGGGAATCATTAAGGGATGTTAAAGTTCTAAGCATACAAAGCATTACATACACTTATGTTGGTAAGGTATTTGAAATACGTTAGTGATCCTGCCAGGAAAATTCTTAATTGGAGGTTTATCCTGTGGCAAGAATGCTTAAGCTTGGGACCTTTTGTGGTTTACTGTGCTCCAGTTGAATGTTACCATGTGAATTATGTAAATTAACATTTAATTTAAAAAATGTTTATTTTGTCTGTTTAAATATATTGCCCAGGAGTTGATGCACTGATTCGGCTATATGGTTGGTCTTCGTTCTCCAACTGTCACATTATCATTTAGTGTTTGGCTGCTCTAGGAAATAGATAAAGGCTGACACTTAAATAAATTTTTCATACCTCACTTGGTGAGTACATTCTTACTTTAATTGTAGTGTGGTCTGAAAGTATCTTTTTGCATTTGACACACTGTTGTGGAACCCATAAGTCTAAATAGTGCTTCTTGCAGTTTTCCAAATAAAAAACAAGTATTTGCAGTCCTTGTTAACCTTTCATTATCCTTCAGAACACACCTTAATTTGTTGGGCTCATTTTCCCTTTACTTTTTCAGATAAGAGAAAATATGTCCTATGTTAAAATATTGGTATACATCGGGGGTGCCTGGTGGCTCAGTGGGCTAAGCCTCTGCCTACGGCTCAGGTCATGATCTCTGGGTCCTGTGATCAAGCCCAGCACTGGGCTCTGCTCGGCGGGGATCCTGCTTCCCCCTCTCCCTCTGCCTGCCTCTCTGTCTACTTGTGATCTCTCTCTCTGTCAAATAAATAAATAAAATCTAAAAAAAAAATTGGTGTACATCTAATTTTAGAATTTTCTCCATAGATATTTTTATAGCCCCTTAAAAATTTATGGTCTACAGTTAACCTTCGGTTATTTTGATTCTTTTTTTTTTTTTTTTAAAGATTTTATTTATTTATTTGACAGAGAGATCACAAGTAGGGAGAGAGGCAGGCAGAGAGAGGAGGAAGCAGGCTCTCTGCCGAGCAGAGAGCCCGATGCGGGGCTCGATCCCAGGACTCTGAGATCATGACCTGAGCTGAAGGCAGCGGCTTAACCCACTGAGTCACCCAGGCGCCCCGGTTATTTTGATTCTTTACACTCTCCTTGAGGGTACAGGATAATCTATATCCTACATACTGAGGGCACACAGGTTTTATTTTTTTTTTAGTTAAAAAGAATTTAATTGAGGTGTGGCTGACCTATATTATAATATAAATTTAAGGTGTACAACATAATAATTCAGCAATCCCGTATGTTACACAATACTCGCTATAAGTGTAGTCACCCTCTGTCACCAAAGTTACTACAATATTATTGATTATATTCCCTATGCTGTACTTTTCATCCTGTAACATTTATTTTAAATGGAAACGTGTTTTTTCTATCGACATTGCTTTATTTTTTATTTTTAATTTTTTAATTTTTTAATTAACATATAATGTATTAGCCCCAGGGGTACAGGTTTACACACTTCACAGCACTCACCATAGCACATACCTTCACCAATCAGCATTGCTATAGAACAGGCTATCATCAGGTCTCTCCAGATGACTGACATGGCATTTGACGTGGCCTCTGCTTCCAGTGTCACCCTCTTCAGTCTGTCCTGGACCCAGAGTTCAGAACCATCCGAGCTTGTCACTCTTCTGACTTCAAAGCCTTTCAAAATCATGTTCAAATTCTCAGATGTATGATATCCGTCCTATCTTGGCCCTGCTCATTTCACTGACGTTAGTCCCACCATCTCCCAGCATTTCTCACCACCCGCCCCCAACTGAACTCCACCTGTTACAAAAGCACTCGAGTTTCTCTCTTTAACACCATGATGCTTCGTTCTCTTATCACGTAGCAAGCTGTATGCTTCACTTTTTCTCCATTCTTCAAGACTCAGCTTAGTGGTCCCCTCTGGAAGGGGGTTTGTGTTGAACCACGTCACTTCCTCTGTTTCTCACAGGACTCTGCAGGTACCTAGCACTGCTGCGCCGGCGTGACCTAACAGTTACTGGTTACTTGTCCATCTTCTCATTATACTCCTTGAGATGAAGACTCTATTTATTACTTTTGTGTTTCCAGTGCTAATATGGCATCTGACATGTAGTAGATCCTCAAAAATAATTTGGTTGACTGAATGCAAAATAATAAGCATAGCTAAGATTTATTAGTGCCTATAGGTGCTAGGGGTTGTTCTAAGTCCTATACATATTTTCACACTCAATCTTTACCACCATCTTATGAAGCAGGTATTGTGATTCACCCTGCTTACCTGATGTGGAAACTGAGACACAATGACGTGAAGTGGAAAACCCAGGGTAACAGCCAGGAAGCAAGGAATCTCAGATGAGGCTCCAGAATCTGTGTTCTTTTTTTTTTTTTTTTTTTTTTTTTTTGAGGGAGCACAGAGGAAGAAGCAGACTCGCTGCTGAGCAGGGAACCCAATGTGGGGCTCGATCCCAGGACTCTCGGATCATGACCTGAGCTGAAGGCAGAGGCTTAACTGACTGAGCCACCCAGGTGCCCCCAGAATCTGTGTTCTTAACTTCTGTGTATGAATAGGTAAACTCTGTGGTTTGATGGAAAACTCAAACCTCAATAAATTTATAGTTGTCTTGTTGTGAAATCTAGTTTATATTAATAAAAGTCTACAAACAGCACTTTGAACTTGTCAGACAGATATTGCTCTCTATATTATTAAATATTAGTTTTCTGTAGTTGCTTTGCTTTACAGCCAATTTCTCTGCCACCTACCGATTCATGGGCTTTTTCCCATTTCTCTGGTAAGGTAAAGTTTCCTCTCCACGGGTTGCAGTTTTCCTAGCAAATACCTGGAGTCATCTATTTTATTATTTTGATTATTACCTTTATCTCTATAGTCATCCAACTAATCCTTATTTTTAAAAAATAATATCTTTCAAAAAATAATACCTTCATGTAACAGCTTTCCTTTCATTCAAATTTAACTTTCTCTTGAATGTAATGGAGACCTGCTGGGTGTCTAGATCAGATCAGAAGATGATCTGGATAAAAAGATCCAGCTATTTTCTTAATAAAAATTATTTCAGTGTGGTTATCACATGATGTTACATTAGTTTCAATTGTAAAACATAGTGATTCAAGTTTAGACATTAAGGCTGTACTCACCATGGGTGTGGCTGCATCTACTATTTTACAATGCTATTTTTTCAAATTTATTTTTTATTATTATGTTCAATTGGCCAACATATAGTACATGATTAGTTTTTGATGTAGTGTTTAACAACTCATTAGTTGTAACACCCAGTGCTCATCACAATACATGCTCTCCTTAATACCCATCACCTGGTTACCTCATTCCCCCTACCCCCCAATCCTTCTGTAACCCTCATTTTGTTTCCTGGAGACCAGAGTTTCTCGTGATTTGTCTCCCTCTCTGATTTCTTTCCATTCAGTTTTCCCTCCCAGCCCCTGTGGTTCTCTGTGCCATGCCTTATGTTCTGCATATGAGTGAAACATTTGATAATTGTCTCTCTCTGCTTGACTTATTTCACTTAGCACAATCCCCTCCAGTTCCTTCCATGTCGGTACAAATTGTGGATAGTCATCCTTTCTAATGATTGAGTAATATTCCATTAAATGTATGAACCACATCTTTATCCATTCATCTGTTGAAGGACATCTCAGCTCCTTCCACAGTTTGGCTATTATGGACATTGTTGTAAACTTCTTTTTTAAATAATTTTTAAAAAATTAACATATAATGTATTATTAGCCCCGGGGTACAGGTCTGTGAATCACCAGGTTTACACACTTCACAGCACTCAACATAGCACATACCTTCCCCAATGTTCATAACTCAACCAACCTCTCCCTACCTCCCTCCCCCTGGCAACCTTTATTTTGTTTTGTGAGAGTAAGAGTTTCTTATGGTTTGTCTCCCTCCTGATCCCATCTTGTTTTACAATGCTATTAAGTACCACTGACTATATTCCTTAGAAGATCCAGCCATTTTGCTTTAAGTCCTGTAACTATGGCTACACCCATTTGGCTTTTACAATGCATTTAGCCCTGGTTAGGAACTTGATGAGCAAATGAGAGCTACAATCCTAGTGAAGGCAAGAGAGATGTGAGAAGTAAAAAACAAGGTTGGACAATTAACATAATAGCAAGCTTTATGGGGACACAATATACTGGTTCTGGAGTTTGAAATGAAAACCATTATGGATATTTTTACCATTAAGAAAAGTTTTCAAGCACTTATAACTGAAAATTTTAGAATAGACATAAAAATGTAAAATAATGAACTGTGACTTCAGTACTTGCCACAGTCACTGTTCCATAAAAGTATGTTTTTCAATCTTAATGGAAAATGTTTTTATTTTTTCTTTATGTTTGCTTTTATTTTTTCAAAAAACCCTTGCTAGTAGATATCAATTATTTTGTGTATTGTTTATTTGCCATATTATGTTATACATTTTTGTAAAGTGGAATGTTTCTATGACATTTTTATGCATTCTAGAGTTCCTATTCTAGTCATAAAAGTCTTATTTGTGTAATCTCTTAGCTTTTTGGTATGATCCTTCTTATATTGGTTTTGTAAATTAGTTTTCCTTAACAAGATTTTTTAAAAATAGAAGTTAAATTAAAAAATTTTAAATTAAAGTTTCGAGTCATCTGAAATTCATGTTTATATATGACAAAAGTAAGATAGAGGTCTGACTTAACCTTTTAAAGTGTATAGCCAGTTATATCAATAATTTATACATACCCCATCATTTTTTTTGTTATTCTTTTATTTATTTTTTAAAAATTTTCCTGCATTAGAAGGTAGCCATATTTTACATTTTATTTTATTTTATTTATTTTTTAAAAATTTTATTTTATTTTAGGGAACCAGTTTGAACTACAATTTCTGTCATAAGTGTTTGTGCAGAAGTATATATGTATATGTGTATAAACATATACACACATGGATATAATATGGATTTATATCTTTCCACTGATTACTTATTTATTTTTGTTCCCATGCTAGTAACATATCAATATAATCATTATCTTGTAATACCTTTTAAGACAAATCTCTTTCCTTTCCAATAATCTTTTGTTGTTGTTGTTGTTGTTACTGTTCTTAGATATTATTGATAATTTATTTGTCCATATGAGCTTCAGTATCATTTTATCCAAGAAAATGCAGTTATCTCCATTTCATTATACTTTGTTTTTTGAGTTTTTCAAGATCATTTTATTATTTTCTTCATATAGATCTTAGAACTTTTTTGTTAAATTTATTTCTAAAAATTTTATAGTTTTGTTGCTCTTGAAAATATTTTTTCTCATTTCCTTTCAAATTACTAATTGCCAAAATCGAGAATATTGATTTTTTTCAAACTATTCTTATATGCAGAAATTTATTAAATTATCTTAAGGATAATTTTAAACCTAGAGTTTCTTGAGTTTTCAAAGTATAAAATCATATCATTGATTCATCACACAAAGTTTCATATATTCGTTTCCATTATTTATACAGATAATTTCATTTTCTTGTCTAATTATATTTATGAGAACCTCCAAGTTAGTATTAAATGATACTGTGATTCCCTATGCAATCCCCAATTATAATTGGAATTGTTTTACTGTTTCAATACGTGGGATCATATTAGCTGTTGATTTTTGTTAGGTAATTGCCATTATAAGTCATTAGCATTCTCTCTATTTTACTTAGAATTCCTTTTAGAAATATATGAAATATATCAAATGCCTTTGCTATCTCTAATGATATGATTATAAGATTTTCTCCCTTTGCTTATTGGTAAAATTGATGTTATCAGATTTCTTATAATTGAATCGCTCATACGCATATTAAGAAATATTAAGAAATATGCATATGTGATTCAATTTTGGGAAATCTTATAACATACTAATTCATATTCTTTGCATAAACCCCATGTGCGGCATGGAGTATTAGTCTTTTTACACAGGACTTTATTTTATTTAACATTTTGCATTGAAATAATTAAAATTAAAATTGTTTTCTTTTTTTGTTTGATCTTTATTAGGATTTGTCCTTAAAGTTATATTATGTTTTTAAAATCAATTGAAGAAATTTGCATGAGCTTTCACATTATTGAGTATTTTTTTTTTTTAATTTTTATTTATTTGTCAGAGAGAGAGCACACAGGCAGGCAGGCAGAGTGGCAGGTGAACGCAGAAGGAGAAGCAGGCTCCCCGCTGAGCAGGGAGCCTGATGTAGGACTTGATCCCAGGACACTGGGATCACGACCTGAGCCAAAGGCAGCTGCCTAACTGACTAAGCCACTCAGGTGTCCCATTATTGAGTATTTTAAAAGTTTAAAAATATTTGTTTAAAAGTTAGAGGTTAGATTGAATTTGCCATGAGTCCATCTAATTCAGGATCTTTTTTTACCACCTTTCCAGTCTTTTCAGAGGTAATTGTTATATTTCAAGATTTCTACTCCTTCTTAGGTCCAGCTTGGATATTGCTATGAAATATTTTATTTTCTGTTCATTTAAAAATTTATTGCCATAGTTCCAGTTATAATGTTTTCATTCATTTAATGTCTGCCATGGCTGATTATATCTCTTTTCTCAATCTGAATCCTACGTATTTTCTGTGTCCAGTCCCTCTTTAAGCAGCAGTCTATCTGCTTCTTGGTGTCTTCAAAGAAGTTTTGAATTTATTAATTCTCTCTGGTTTTAATTAATTTCTATTTTGATTTATATTAATTTAATTTTTCAATGTTTAAATAAATTTTTTGTTAAATCTATCTCTGTTTCTTGTAAATACAATGTTTGTTAATATGTTTTCATCTTTAATAATAAAGGCACTAGAAACTGTATGTTTTCCTAAACATAGTTTTTGCTATGGCCCATGTAATCTCAGATATAGTATTTACTTATTTATTTACTTTTCATGTAATTTGTATTTCAGTTTTGCTTTCCTTTTCAATCCAGGGGTTATCTTAGTATATTTACTACTTTGAAATAGGTTAAGATTATTTAATGTTTCTAAATTTAGTGGAATATGGTCAGCATATCTAATCCATAAGACCTTTGTAAGAAAAAAAATAAAGCACAAGGTTTCCTTGTGGTCAACTATATGATTTGTTTTTGTTAATACCCCAGACACATACAAAAAGTATTCAGTATTTTGAGGAATGTAAGATTCTACATAGAGCTGTTAAGTTCCTTGATTTTGAAAGTTAAATTCTTCTTTCTATTTATGATTTCCATTTATAAATTTTTCCTATAAATTTTTTAATATCTGTTCTTCCTTTCATTTTAAAATATTTTTTGATAACAGCTTCATTAAAATATAATTCACATATCATACAATTCACAAATTTAAAGTGTATTATCAGTGTTTTTAGGATATTCACAGAGTTGGCCAATGGGCACATGAAAAGATGTTTCTTGCTTTAGGCATTTAGCTACTATATTTTTTGTATCTGCAAGTTTATGGATATCCTGTCTCTTCATAAATTATGTCTTTTATAATTATATAACATTCCACTTGACCTGTGTAGTTATTTATAGTGGTTCCACTTGATTTGATAGTATTATTTCCATTCTTTTTTTTTTTAATATTTTATTTATTATTTGACAGACAGAGATCACAAGTAGGCAGAGAGGCAGGCAGAGAGAGAGGAGGAAGCAGGCTCCCCACCGAGCAGAGAGCCCGATGTGGGGCTCAATCCCAGGACCCCGGGATCATGACCTGAGCCGAAGGCAGAGGCTTTAACCCACTGAGCCACCCAGGTGCCCCTATTTCCATTCTTTTATTTATTTATTTTTGTTTCCATTTCCATTGGTTTTGCTCTACCAGTCTTTTTATGCTAAGGTTTTCTTTATCACTTTGATTTCAGTGAGTCTTTTATTAATAACTTATAGCTGAACTTTGCTTTTTAATTCAGACACTTTCTGTCTTTTATTGGGAGAATTTGTTACATGACTGATATACATAACTTTATTTTTTGTGGATAATAACCATTTTCCCTTAGGAGAAATTCCCTTCTTTATCTATCTTCCCCACCCACCACCACACACCCACCAGACACAGATTAAGAATATTTTTATTTCTTCTCTTCCTACTCCCTCTAGGCTGAGGCATTTTACTTTGTTGCCCTCCATCCACAAGTCTTAGTTTTGAAGTCACTATAATACATATGATTTCACTCATATGTAGAATTTAAGAAACAAAACAAACAAATAAAAAAGAGACAAAAAAACAGACTCTTAAATACAGAAGACAAACTGGTGGATGCCAGAGGGGAGGTAGGTGGGGGATGGGTGAAATAGGTGAAGGGGATCAAGAGTACATTTATTATGTACATTATAGTTGAATCAGGGGCACCTGGGTGGCTCAGTTGGTTAAGCGTCTGCCTTCAGCTCAGGTCATGATACCAGGATCCTGGGATCAAGTCCCGCATTGGGCTCCCTGCTCATCAGGGAATCTGCCTCTCCCTCTCTCTCTGCTGCTCTCTCTCTCTCTTTCTCTGTCAAGTAAATAAATAAAACCTTAAAAAAAAAAAGAATAGTTGAATCATTTTATCATACAGCTGAAACTCATATACTATATGTTAATTATACTCCAATAAAAATAATAAAAAATAAAAATTATGGTTGTCAGAATTAAATGAAAAGTACTTAAAACATAACTTTTTTTTCTTTTTTAAAGATTTCATTTATTTATTCATGAGAGACAGAGAGAGGGAGAGACAGGATGTCCATGAACTTGCAGATACAAAAATATAGTAGCTAAATACCTAAAGCAGGCTCCTGGAGCAGGAAGCCTGATGCAGGGCTTGATCCCATGACCCTGGGATCACGACTGGAGCTGAAGACAGATGCTTAATCAACTGAGCCACCCAGGTGCCCTAAAACATAGCTTTTGGTATGTAAACAATCATTAAGTATTGTTTGCTATAATTATTACCATTAATTATGCTATTTTCCCTGTGGATTTATCTGTTGGTAAATATGTAACAAGAGTCACTGGTCACCATTATTGACTCTTCTCAGTATCTTCTGATCTTTAGGTCTCTGCTCTCTTTTCAGTTCTTATTTCAGTTGGGAGTTAGGTTAACACACTCCGACTCTGCATAACAGATGAATAACTCCTTAGCTTAGTCTGGGATACTTGGGGCACAGTCCTTGAATTTCAGTCTCTAGATGTTTTCCAACATCTTTTTGCTTCTGTTGTTGCAGGTGAGAATCATATGCAAATCTGACCACTTTTTCCTTTGCAGATAACTTTTTCTTTGTTGATGGAATAGTGTAATATTTTTTCTTTCTGTCCTTGGTCTTCAGGCATTTTTACCAGGACGTATCATGATTTTTATCTCCTTGTGTCTTTTCTCCATTATTAAAATATTTCCTTTACCTGAGTTTTTAGGCTACCAAAACAGGTTTCAACAAGATCCACGTACTCGTTAAATTCAGCTACCGAATGCTTTACACTGGAAACCTTAATTTTGCAAATTATTTTTTTACTATTGTTTTCTCCAGCAATTTTTTTTCTTAGTATTTTACTTGTCTTTCCTCAGGTATTCTGATTATAGTTTTTGTTGGTCATCAGCTATTTCCAGTGGTTCTTTATCACCAACATGTTGTAAAATTACCTGATTTTAATCAATCCTTTGTAATTGGGTCCATTTAAACTATTGTGAGAGTACTTTAAAATCATCTCTTAGAGTAGCCTGAGTGGCGGTTATCTCACATCAGTCCGTGCCCTGGTATTCTCTGGGTCCTCATCCCAACCTTCTCTAATGCTGGTCTCCAGGCCCTCCTTCAGTCTGTAACTGAGAAAACCCATACTAGTTTTCTTATCTTGAACACTAACCAATTCCTTACTTATACCTGTCTGACCTTTGGCTCAGGAAAGGCAGTAAGAGGGGAGCTGAGACTGGACGGATAGGAAGCTATGTCTGGTGGCCATCTCCCCAGAACTATGAGTTCCCAACTGTGTTTTTCTAAATTTTTAAATTCCTAATTGTATTTTAAAGACACGACTATAGTTTAACCTAGAAGATTTGTTATTGTGGGATCACCAGTTCCAAGGGCCTGGATTTCTTTTATGGATCTGGATCCCTGGATCTTTCCATGTTATAGTTAATCAATACATTTTCAATTTTCAGTCATCTTCTCTCTATGTTTGCTAGTGCATGGAACGTTGATGTTTATCTGGGTGGGTAAAGGATGTAGGTGTTATAGTTTCATGAAAGAAACCCATATTGAATAAGAAGCCTGTATTTGCTCGTTGGTGGCTGTCAGCTTGTGGTAGAGACCAGGATGTGTAGACAGCCTGGTTCTTTTCCTTTTAGAGCTAATTTCTTTGTCTTCATTCGTATGAGAAGGAATTCATCTTACCCACTATTCTCATCATTTGAGCAGCAGTAATGTCTTCGTTCTCTTGCTTCTAGTGTTCTGTGAGGCCTTTCCTTTCATTAGATATTTTTGGAAATAACTGGCATAGAATTCTGGCATAGAATTAATTCCCTAATGAGTAAATACTAGCTCATTAGAAAATTTTCATGATTTCTAGACAAATTAAGTAGAATGCAAACTCCACTAAGAGAGGAACATTGTTTTGGTTTCCATTATTTCTCCATCATCTAAAATAGTGCCGAGCATAAAGGAGGTGCTAATGAATATTTATTGAACAGAAAATTGGAATCAGTAATTCACAGTCAGACACATGCATGTGTAAAAAACATATGATAGGGATTGTCTTGGCCTGTGTGATTGTTTTAAAAATATGCACACATTTTTGTATGTTGTTTGGCTAGTCTCATCCTAGGATTAAATATGACTCAGGCATGACCCCAAGCTACGTATAAGTCATTCACAAAACCTATTATCTCACCCGTGTCTTTGTTTTCCTCTTCAAATAGATTATCTGAGCTAAAGAGGAAAAGTAATTCTTTAAAATATTAAGTAAAACTTTAAGAATATGACATTTTTATCATGTCAATGTATCCTTATACTAAAGAGTTTTATCAATGATGATCTGAAGGACATTTCTATCATACATGGGTTTATTAAAATAGAATTTTTTTTATTAAAATAATTTTTTTTTCTCTTTTCCATGGAAAAAATAGTGCATGGAGAACAATCAGGGTGTGAATTGGCCAGATGAAGGCACCTTCTGTTTGGGATGCTGTTTGTCTTCTTTGCTGACCATGGGCATCAGGAAAGTATAATTGTCTTTGGTGGTTTACCCAATGCAGGTGTCCAGAATGAAAAATGAAAGAGATTCTCTAACTCTGTACTTTATAACGACAACCCAATAAGATGAGTATTGTCACATCCCAGGATGGGATGTACTGAAAATTATATAATCAATGTAAGCAGAAAATCATATATGTTTTCATGGGTAAATATGTCGCAAAGGCTATAGATTAGTGTTCTGATGTTAAAGTTTAATTTCTTCTATAAAAAGTATCTTCACAGCTAACTAAAATGTAAGGGCAGTCCTTTGTAATCCAGGTTCTGCAGGGTCTGCCAACCTGGTCTTTGTCACGTTACAAGGATCCTGCTTCGGGGCATTCAATTATAGCTGGGTAAAATTCACACTCAACGAAAGCTTTCGAGGGCTATTCTTTAGACAGTCCCCATTCAGAAACACTTCTCCAGACCAATGTGCTTGTTCCTCAGGGTATGAAACTTGAGGTAATTTCCTTCTGTATTTGCCACATTCTTAAAATGCCTGCTACTTCTTTTGTCCTATAACATTTTCATTTTCTCCCTTTGTACTGTTCTGTTATTCTCTGACACTGATCTCTTTGTCCTTCTATATAATAGCCAGTCATTTTCACTTAACTGTTTCTGAATTACGTTGTAGCAGTAGGAAGATGTTATGGTCTCGTACTGTTCCAGACAGAGCATGACAAGACCCAATGGTCCCTCCCTGCATCAATATCAAACAGTTCCTCAGGGTACGGTTTTTACTTTGTAACCATCACCGATGGTTGCAGGTTATCTTGCGCTGTCCTCTTCCAGAATACAAGTCTGTAGGTCATTCAGAGATAACCTCCACCCCCCCCCTTTTTAAACAATTACCATGTGCAAGGACCTGTTATAAATGCTTTACATTTGTAGGCTCATTTAATCCTTACACCAACTCTATCAAGTAGATTTTGTTATTATCCCCATTTTTGTTGATGAGGAATCTGGCATAGAGATAAGTTAAATAACTTGTCCAACTCATACTAAATAGAGGAACCAGGATTGGAATTCAAGCAGTCAGGCTCCCGAGTTCACACTTGTAACTATTGCAACATGCTGCCTCTCAAGACCTTGCATTTTCACTCTTTCTGGCATTAACGTTAAGTACAATTTCTGACTTGTCAATTCTAACTGTATATTTAAACTAAGAAATAGAATCAAGCTGTAGTTTTTGATTCTAAGTGGAAACAATCCCAAATTGCACAGCTGCATCCAGATGGGTTATTACCTGGGTGTTACGGCTGATTACTAGATCCTGAAAGTTATTTTTTTTAGCCAGACTCTAAGTGCCTTACCAGGAAGGTACAAATGAACAGAGATCAAAACACAGCTCACCTAATCCGCATCTCCCACCTGCTCACAGCCTATACAGAGCCACTCATCCCTTGGCCACACTTTTTCCTGGTCACAATCAATACACCTGAAATCCTGCCCATCTACAGCAGCCTCTTCTTTTCTATGTTATTTGATTTCCTTCCTGAGGCAGAGTCTCCTTGTTGTTTCTCAAAATTCACTCTGTCTTTGTGAGTAAAAGTGCAACTCTGACAAGACTAGTTTCCAGTTCTATTTATTCACAGGGTGACAAGTGACTTGGTTCCTGTCAGTGAGAGGAGGGAAGATATGTATAGGGTATTTAAGGAGGCTAAGCTCCTTTTTCATTCTCTGGCCTAGTTAGTGGATATCATGATTACAGGACTAGCAGCCACTGTGGACCATGAAGCAAAGAGTCATCCTTCACGAATGGTGGAAGGTGGGCTAGAAGGACCCTGTGTCTCACTGCAGATTTAAGGAACTACTCTACCAGCCATGGGCACCACATGTTCTGACTTCTTTTAAACATAAGAGAAATAAACTTCTGTCTTATGTAAGCAACTGTTATTTGGGGTTTCACTGTATCCTACGGCCGAACTTTACTGGCACATTCCCTACATAGAGTACTACCAGTTTTGAACAATAGAACAAAAGGACAATAGAAAACCAGATAAACAGGTTAATAATAATTTGCCCATGATGTGGTTTACTGTAGGTGTAATTGTTTATCTTGGAATAGAATTTTATTTATTTTACTTACACTGCTTTTCACAGAAAATAGTGTTTATTAGAAAAGTGTCTTCTGAAAATTATCTACTAGAAAAAAATTATAGCAATTAAGGTAATATTAGAATTACTCTTAGCATTAAAAATGTATTTTTTCAACAAAAGAATATTCCTTGGGGCTTCTGGGTGTCTCAGTCGGTTAAGCATCTGCCTCTTGATTTCGGCTCAGGTCATGATTTCAGAGTTGTGAGATTGAGCCCCATGTTGGGGTCTGCACTGAATATGGAGCCTGCTGATGATTCTCTTAACCCCTCTCCCTCTGCCCCTCTGTGCCCTCCCTCTCTTAAAAAAAAAGAAAAAAGGATACTCTTTGATTCTCATACAGATAAGTGTCCTTCACTTTTCTTGGCAACTTTTTTGTTATTGCTGCATTGAAAGATAGACAAGAAGTATAGAACTTGTGTTTTAAAACTATTCTAGATAGGTTTTATTGTTTCTGTTTTTCATTTTTAATCTTTTTCTTTATTTTTAAAAACAAAATATTGGTACTGGTATTTAAACGAAACTTTTCTTACTTTCTCTCCTTTTCTATCTCTTGCTCTTAAATACCTTATTGAATTCGTTGCTTCCCAAAAATGAACCAAGTGAGATCTAAATACTAAGTTGTATATTGCTCTAAAAAGTAGCTGCTAGTGTGACTTATTCCTTCTTATTTTTTATAAACACTCCCCTTCCCACCAAAGCACTGAAGCTATTATTACCTTTGGTATGACATGCTAGGAGGGAGGTTGGCCTAGCAATCAGCAGAACTGACTTCCAGTTCTCACCCTACCACTGATGAGCTGAATAAACTTAAGTAATAATAATTGTTAAGGTTTAATCACTTGTCTGATTAACTTATAGACACTTGTCTGATCACTTTGCATGTTTTAGTTCATTTAGTCCACATTGCAACCTATTGAGATGAGTATTATTATCACTTCTAGTTTGTAGATTAGAAAATTGAGACAGAGATTAGTTGCTTAAGATTTTACAGTTGGCAAAGTAAAGGACTAGACTTAAACTCAGCCATTCTGGCTACCGATCCTGCATTCATAACTTGTACCATGTATCTCAGCTTATATTACTAATCTAAAACCATTTCTCATTTCTGCTTCTCAGCCGATCCTTTTGATAGTTCATATTTCAAAGAATCTGTTATTAACGTAGTATAACTAAATTATTATTGGGTACAACCTCATTATGATTCATAGAGATCACATACAACAGTCTCCCAATAACTCCCAATGCAATAGCTGAATACCTGTGACAAATAAATTTCCTGAGGCCACTGAAAGCCTTCAGCTTTTTGATACTGGTCAGTAGCTGGCCTGGAACAGCTAGAACAAGTTCTAAATCATCTGCAAAATATTAATTTTTATTAATTCAGACACTAGACAAATTTGTCTCCATATGTTTTTTTCCTTGTTGCAATCTGACAATGATACATTTGTACGTCTACCTCCCTCCTTTATGACAACGTAATTGACTGGATCCTAATGGTATGGAACATAGTTTTGCATCTCAGAGTAATTTTTACCTTGTAGAATTAAAAACTTTGATCTCAACATTGCCCATTGATGTACAAAGTTCTCAGATATCTACTGTTTTCACCGTGGTTTGCTAACTATTATATCAAGATGTTAATGAGTCTTTTGCATTACTTCAGTGTTTTCCACAAGATGGCGTTGTAATTGAACTTTAAAGATCCATGTTTTTTGTTTTTTTTTTTTTAGGTTAAATTAACCCAATATAGAAGAAAGCTAAAGTTGGCCTTAGATGCTCTTATTGGCATTGTTCATTTGATTTTAATGAGATCTGAAATGTTTTATGGAATGTAGACAATCTCAGTGCTTAGTGCATAAAATGCAGCTTGGTCAATCCCCTCAGCATTCTGCCATACTTGAGTAGACTGTGGAATAGCTTTTCTGTGTTTTATTCATGTACTGCACTTGATATTTACTTGACAAGTGACTTTTAAAATAATTTTTGAAAGTTGAATTGTCACTATTGCAGATAAGAGTTTTTAGTGTAGTAACCAAAAAATATAATTTTTCCAACATTTTCTTGGTTGAGCAGAGAAAAGGACCTGAGAGATCTCATTTTACTTAGCTTAGGAGAATCAAAGCCATTGCACTATAAAAGTAGTGAACATAGCATCGTCCTACAGTAAGGTTTCAATATATGTCAAGTGTATGAGTAAGAAGTAATAGGAGATGGTAAAGAAAAGATGTGATGGCCACATTACCACGTTATTGACAAAAGACTAACAAACATTTACTTAGAATTTTGCATGGCTTAAATATTGCATAATAGCCAGGTAGTCTGTAGAATATGATACATTTTCTAATGTGCATTATTACTGATATATCTTAGTTTGGTTGCATTTCTCCAGGGTTAAAATCTGGCTCACCCCAGTTGGTACAGGTGTAAGTATAGATCTGTTAGATAGCCAACACCTGTTGGCTACAGTAATGGTATATTTGTAAGTACATCAACAGCAAAAAGAAATTATCTAGAGTCAATGATTTACATCCAGTTCAGAAAACTTCTTAGGTAAAATACACAGTAAAATCTTTCACTGTAGCCTGTGAGTGGTGTGAAGAGAGAGCAGTTATTCCTAGGTGACTTTCCCTAGAGAAGCATGATGCATGAGATAAATCCAATTGGTTCCAGCATTGTATGGATCTGTTGTGCTAGCAAATATGATAAAAGATAATTAACCTTAGAGACGAGTTGTGATGAACACTGCATCTTAATGTCTGAATCTGAGAGAAAGTACATTTTTCTCTAGTCTTCCCAGAAGTCATGATGGAAGAAATGACCTGTTCTGATATAGACTAGAGAACACCATGGAACAAATTGGGTAGAGAAGATAGGCAACACAACATGCTGAATGAGTGTAAATGAAGGATTCTCTGTAGAAGTTAAAAGACTTTAACTTTATCTTCGATTCAATGATGGATTCTCAACAAGGGAGTGCAGGGATCTGATCTGTTGAAGCCCTTCCTTTGGCATCTGAATAGAGAATGGATTAAAATATATGCATTTGAAGCTGGGGAAATTTTCTTTTAGGCAAAAGATAATGAAGATCAGAACTAGGGCAACTTAGTAGGTATATAGAAGTGATGGATTTGAGAATCATTTATGAGAAAAAATATGTCAGAGCTTGTTAATTGATGGAAGAGGACTCCTCTGACTCACTTTGCTAGAATGAGTGACTGGGTAGATTATTTTTTATGTACTGAGTTAGGCAATCAAGGGATGCATTCAGTTATTCATGGGTTTTGTTTCTTTAAAAATACACATGATTGGGATGCCTGGGTGGCTCAGTTGGTTAAGCAGCTGCCTTCGGCTCAGGTCATGATCCCAGCGTCCTGGGATCGAGTCCCACATTGGACTCCTTGCTCGGTGGGGAGGCTGCTTCTCCCTCTGCCTCTGCCTGCCATTCTGTCTGCCTGTGCTCGCTCTCTCTCCCTCTCTCTCTGACAAATAAATAAAATCTTTATAAAAAAAAATACACATGATTTTGGAGAGGAAACTCATTAAGCTTAGTAGCTATTTAAAGCTGGTGATACTGTTACTTAGAAAGAAAGGAGAAGAGAAAGAGGAAGCTGGATGGAGGCCTCATAGAGGCCAAAACCACTTCACTGTTCTTCCTGGCTTGTCCTGACCTTTGTTCTCATATTTCTGGGACATATCTGGGAAGCATGTGTTTACCTTGATGAGGATCTAGACGTTTGGCCCATCCTATTCTGAACTGAGATACTGGGGAGGCTGCTGAGGACATGTCCTGGTTGCTTAGTAAGTCAGGGGGTTGAATGAGAGTCACTGCAGATCTACACACGGGTATTTAGAAATTTACAATTTATTAGTTTGCTTGAGTTTCCCCGATGGAGACAAGGCATACTTAGTGCCAACATTCTTGGTGTTGGAGGGTATAAATGTATCTTCAGTGAAATCCCGAGTTGTCCCCCAGCTGCTCATTGTTCTAAGGTAGAGTCGTGGAGTTTGTGGACTTGTAGAGGTCTCAGAACTCATTCAGGGCTGACCCTGTATGTCAAAACAGCATAAAATATCTACCTCTTCAGCACGAGCCTAGCTTAAGTTTAAGGTAGAGAAGGAGGAAACTACTATGAATAGTATTAGAATAAGAACTTTTTATGCAAATAGCATATGTTTTCTTTCCCAACCTTAGATAGGTATGGTCAGTGTGAGGAACATAATTTATAGGTGCTTCATTCACTTTTAGTATTTAGGGACACTAGGTGGGTGGCTCAGCCAGTTAGCATCCGACTCTTGATTTCAGCCCAGTCATGATCTCATGGGTTGTGAGATCAAGCCCCTCATCAGGCTCTGTATGTACTCTGTGGGGAGTCTGCTTGAAATTTTTCTCTCTCCTTTCCTTCTGCCCCTTCCCCGACTCTCTCTCTCTTTCTCAAAATAAAGAAATCTCTAAAAAAAAAAAAAAGTACAACTTCTTGAGGAGCGTGCTTTTTGTACTGTTCCGGCAGAATATCCCAAATGTAATCATAATACCGCCTTGAATCTTCCAGGATCTCTATATCCTTACATTGAATTTACCTTTCCTAAGGTTCAGTTGGGAACTCATCAGAATTCTTGGAAGATATGAGAACCAATTCACCTGTGTCTGGGGTAATGACAATTAATGCCATCATTTGTTCTATCATTGGCAGTGCCGTGGGTAAAAATGAAATTTTTGACTTGCACTGAGGAAACTGAATGATATATCATCATTAGGTGTCTTATTTGAGGCCTGGGGATCAAAGGGAAGGAAAATGGAAAGAAATCAGTTCAAAATAAAAGATAAGAGAATCATTGTTTGAGACATTCGTGAGAAGGACATCCCAGGAAGAATTTCATGACATATATCTAATTATATTGCTTCGTCTCTTTATTATTTGATGAATAAACATTACAATCTAATTTCTAGTCACCATGCAAATATGTACTTATTATGTGAAACACACCTGCCACCAAAAATTCTTTGGGAATAGATGTCATCCAAAGGGGATTTCAAATTTTTCACAAATTTTATCTAATCAGATTATGAAAAAGGTTCACACAAAAGATAATCATCAAGATTAACATGACTCAAGATGGTATTTAGAACCACAGTTTTTCTTTTTCTTTTTTCTTTTTTCCTAGCAACTGGGACTAACTACATGATTCTCTTTTTAAATGTCTCAGAACTTAAACACACAGTTTGGACAGATGGTCAGTGGAAAGGTTTCTTGTAGAATGGTCCAATGAATTGTAATCTTTAAGAAAATGCTATTTTTTCTTAAAATATGCATAGCAGAGGCATCAGTTAATTGTATGTATCCCATTCCAAAATGTTCCAAAATGTTTAACTTTTCTCTCATATTAAGTCATAAAGCTAAAGAAGATGTTTCTATAACTGAGAGTCATAGCTGTTTATTTTATTTTATTTTTTTCTGCCCTAGGCTTACTTGAAGAATGACAGAGAGTTTACTGAAGAGAATCTGGGGTGTTTTGAGTAGTAATCCTCATAATAATAGCTCAGTACATGTCTGTCTGTAATTCAGTATAGAGCACAGTCAACTAAAAAGATTAACTGTTTCGAGAACACTTTCCTGTTAGCATACTAAATAAATGATAGACAGCAACTTTGTCTCTGGAGGCATATGCAGCATTCACAATGCTTTTGGAGTAGTTCTACTTTTTCTTTTCACTAGAATTTTAAAAGATGAATCGTAAGGCTAAGCATCGTGAGGAGGAACGTGTTCTTAGTGGAAAGTTTGAGTGCACAATCTTAGAAGTAGGTTTCAAAATTGAGTCTATTTCAGGTTTTAGTGTAGACCTACAGATTGCTAGATGGAGAAGAAAAGAATTGATATTTATCTTCCACTGCCATTATTACAAACATTTCTAAACTCTGTGTGATACGTTATATTTTTTTGTTTTTACAGTTATCTCATTTGATTTGTTCTCTAAGTTTTCTTGTGAAACTGTATTTTTATTGTTTTATTTAGTAATTAAAAATTAAGGAGTTATGAGTAGTAGCTTTAAGCAACTACATAACTTCTCTTAGAGCAAATTGTTATACATGGTAAAGAATTAAACACTATGAAACAATAACCGTATTATGTACTGTTGTAAATAAATTCCAATTTTCTGATAAAGATAAAAACACATTTTTATGAGCAGAATGGTTTTAATGGTCTCAAATCATGTTTGTTGTTGTTGTTTTTTTTTAATAAAAATGCTTTCTTTTCCTAGCAGCCCAATAAAACTCAAATTCCATTTTTCCTAATGATTTGGAAAACATTTTAAAAGAAACATCATTTTATGGGTTTGTGTCTTTAAATAACAACAACAAAAAATGATTTGTTATGAAAGAGAGTTCCTGCATTACATGAATTTGGTTTTACATGTTGTTCTTGACAAGGGAGCAATCAGGCATCAGAAAAAGAACAAGAAATGTAATTGCTATTTCTGATTTACCATTAAGTTATTAAACAAAGCACAAGGTTGCTACCACCTGGCTTCCCCAGCAGTTCCTCATACATACCCAGTTGTCTGGTTTAGTTTCTTTTTTTTTTTTTCCCGCTTTAATAGCTTTAGAAATACTGTAAAGTACATCTTATTCTGTTGAACTTGGTTCAATTCCACAACTAGTTATTGGTTGGTTACTATGTTCTTGAACTGTCCTAAGCCTAGAATACAGAAATAGAACAGAACAGAAAGACATGGATTCCTCCTTTCTGCAAGGCAGTAGTGTTGAGAGTGTAAGTCATATTATATTGATTTGTCCCAGTCAATTTTATTGATCTGCCTTCCACCACAGCCTCTTCTTCTAAATTATAGTGCCTTGCACCCAGCTCCCTGCTTGGGAGTGTCGTGCTAGATGTTCTTGATCCAGAGGTGAGCACTGGACCCCACAGTATTCTATCAGTAAACTTGCTAGCTACTCTGGAGGGGTTCTACCAAAGGGGTGTCAGTATTTACTTTTACTGAAATGTGGAGGGAAGAACAGGGCAGACATGCAGAGAGGAAAAGCAGAGAGTTGCAATATAAACACACATTCACACAGAAAGGTGCGATGTGTATTTTCACATGTGTAGTATACATACCTGTGGCTATAGTATGTATACTAGGTGTGTACACACACACACACACACACACTAAGTGCTGGTTATGAATTAACTAACACTTACTAGTTTCCCAGAATTATAGAGCTGGAAAGGATTCAAAATTTTCTACCACATACACCAGTGGTAAAATCAACCTTCTTTAAAATATCTAAGAAAATACATTGTACACCTGAAACTAATATGACACTACATGATCACTATATTGGAACTAAAGAAAAAATATCTAGGGCAAGTGATTCTCTAAGTAATTTCTATTCTTTTTCATGTTTGTTTATTCTTGCTGCTCAATTTTCTTTTATGCTCAAGTTGATGCTCTCTTTGCACAATATAGATTTTTTATCTATCATCTATCTGTTTTTACTGATGAGATTTTGTATGACCTTGAAGTACCTCCTCCTTCTCCTCTGTTTCTTATCTGTATGGCCATTTTATGAAATCATATGCTTAAAAGTATTTTTTATACTTTGTTCTTAAATAATAGCATTTGTAATCATGTTGCACAGCCAGTTGAGCTCATCTGGACGTTGGGTAAGCAGGGACTACAAGGAGTGCAGAGTGAGCTGATTTTCTAAGAAAATGATCATGCTCACACAACAGCACCTTTAGTGAGTGTGATTTGAAATCAATAGATTGTACCAGTGATATCATTATAATTCTTTGCTGATTTCTTTGTCCTGGAATCCAGAAAAGATAATAGCAGATAATGTATTCCCCACAGCTGCTTGTTTAGTTCAATCTAAGTATAATTTTTCCATTGATGTTTGCTGCTGTATCTCACATTCAGTGCTAGGCTTTGATGAAATTTCAAGACCCCTCTGTGAATTATGTCAAGTCATTAGCATCATTATGATGTTTTTTTCTACTTAGAATTAAGTATGTCATATTTAGGTTGGTGGTTGGATCAAGCATCTGAAAGGATGCTTGATCTAACTACTCTAGGTAGAGAGGCACATTTGCCAGTCCTGTCACTCCAGCTTCTCTCATACATTGCTCTGTATTCATTAGTGTATAGTTACTCTTATCTGGCAGATATAAAAGAGTCGGTGTAGCTATAAGACAACTTGAAGATTTGACATGTTTAGTAGGCTCAAGGGGCCAATAATGTGAACGAAGATACATGATTTGAAAGCATTTACAGCACGATAGTTTTGAAGACCTGAACATTAAGCTCATATATTCTTCCTGAAAGGAGGCACATTTGGGAGTTGCAAACATGTTACAGTTTCTTGGTCTTGTTACGTTGCACAAGTTTCCTTATATTTTTGTTTTTGTGATGCCTGTACTTTGTCTCCTAATTGGAGCCCCAATTTGAGGGCATAAACTCTTTCATAAATTAATCTGCACCTTTAGCATTTAGCAGTGTCCTTTATGCAAAAGATGGCAGTCTTAATCCACAAGCGGAATATTTCTGTTGTTGAATTCATCTCAAGCTTAGATCTCTATACCTCAGTGTGAGAAAAATGGAATTGCATTGGATTCAGGCTTTCCCTTCCTTTTGCCCAAGGGATTGGCATGGGAGATAGAGACAGTGAGGCAGTACAGAGATTCCACAGGGTTGGGAGGAGAGAGGTTCTGATCTACCCTGGCCACACATCCAGTTATCAACTGTTGGCATGTCTGTCATTTCATCTCAGGCTTCAAGGAGTAAACAGAATTGCTGCCGTTTTTCCCTTCTATTCCTGTGCACAAAACCCCATCAGGTCCACCAATTCTAGATGAATCCAGGTTAATTGGTTACTCCTCTTGCGATGCTGGGCTGAACAGAACTATGAGGCTTGCTTGGGTTTTTCTAAATCTCTGAGAAGCAGAGTTCAGTTTTTCCTTTTCTCTAGATTTATAAAGTTATTTGAGGGTTCTGTCCCTAGTTCAGAAAAATCTAGAAAACCTCTACCTTGCAGGCCAGGAGATGAGTTGTGGGTTGTGGGGGAAGTCTAGTTCTTATTCCTTTTGTGTTCATCCAAATCTTTTAGATCTTTTGTTCAAGTAAGCATTTTTCATCTTCTTTCAGGCCAAAGTGTTTAAAATTAAAAAGTCAGAAGGAAATAATTAAAGATTAGAGGGGCATAGTGTAAGAAAATATGTAAAATGTGAGTTACATCTTCACATGTTACCGCCTTCCCAAATTTAAAATTACTCCATGGGCAGATGTCGTTATTGATACTGATTAATTTACGGCATTTACACTTTTTGTAGAAGAGGCTAAATGAATATTTTTCTCTTTTTATTTTATTTTTATAAACTTTCTGGTTGTGCACTGAATTACATTGAGGCATTCATTTATCTTTTAACCTCAATTGTCCATCTGTTTTAGAAGGAATATTTTATCCTTTGTCACAGCAAGTACAGATTATAACCTGAATTCAAGGACTATCAGAGAAAGATCTGGGAGATAATCTGAAATCGAATGACTATTAATGATTTCCTGAAACAGAATAATCTTATTGTAGTGAGAAGACTTACTTAAAGCCAACTAGTGTGTAGGAGGGAGATGAGTATGAGGTAGCAAAGTAATGGGAAGTAAGTTTAGCAACATCATCAAATCAGCCTTGACTCTATTCTGATCTGGAGTACGACCTTGGACTTTTCATTCTGAAATTCAATTACTTCTCTAAAAAATGAGGTTGGTTGGTTTTAGTAGATAATTCCTCAAGATTTCGTAGAATTCTGTAATTTTAGTAAGAAGTATAGAGTTCTAGCTGAAGAAAAAAATGCCACAATCTTGATGAGATTAATTTACTTAAAATGTTTTCTTTAATGATTATTACCTTCCTGACATGTTATGGAAAGATGAATAAATCTGGAGACTACCACCCTTGAGAATGAATTTTTTTGACAATGATAAATTCTGGGTAATTAAAATTCCTGGCTATGTTTATTTTCTCTTCGAGTCACATTTGTATTCCATATATAGTGACAATAACATGATTTCACTTTAATATAACTTTATGAATGAGACATATATGCATTAGTAACAATTAGTAATAACATTTTAAAGGTTCAAGGCATTATTAAATATTTGAAGTGACTTTATTTGTAACATGCTACAGTATTATTTTTTGTGTTATTTTAAAATTCTACTTACAGATGGAAAATATGTGCAAGTTTTCATTATTAGTTCTTGGTTAATAAAATATTAAATGTAGCTTGAATAAAACAAATACTTTAAACAAATAAGATACTTTTTTCTCTATAAAATACCATTTCTCAATTTTTGAGGTGAAGATTACTCATAAAAGCATGGGATTTTCAAGTTAGAATATACCTTATTCTCAACTTCCTCATTTGTTCATGCTATTAATTATTGATGCCACTGGAATAGGACCCAGGTGTTCTAATCTCAAATGCAGTGCTGTTCTGTTCACATAATTCATGCAACCCTTCCTTTAGTTCTTTTCAATATCTGATATTTTTCTGTCTAAAATATTCTCCCCCCTCTTTTGGGCAATACCTCCTACTTTGTCAGATTTGAGCTTAATGGACTTCATCCTGAACCCACCACTCAACACTGTTAGTTTTTCTAGAATATTCTGTCCTTTCCTGAATAGTACTTAATCATAATTTATAATTTTATATTATAGATATACATATTTTATATGTATGTGTGTTATATTTATTTGATCAGTATCTGTTTTCCTAACCAGACCACAGTCTATTCGAGGGTAATGCTCTGGCCCTTGGGACTACAGTTGTTTCCTGGTGCCTAGAACAGTGTCTGGCACATAGTGCACAAAAAATCTTCAGTTTGATGAATTGATGAATGAAGGGGTTCACTATAACCACAGCCGTGTGTTTTGGAGTTTTACAAATGATGTTGGAAAGTTAGACTATGTCTATCTTTACAAATCTATTTGATGAAAACATTCAGATTTATCAAGCATTTGAAAATCTAAAAGGAACTTTCCAAAAAAACCCCCCAACTAATTAAAAAGCAAATGGCTTGTTTATTACGTTTGGCTTTCTTCTTCCCATGAACAAAACAAAACAAACAAGCAAAATCCCCCCGGTGGACCCAGTAACCACAGACAAAATCCTGCTGTTTAAGGATGTTTGTAAAAATGTAGCATGTGAACATAACAGAACATAAAATTTTCTTGTGAATATTTAAGTTATTGGGAAGTATTAATAGGTTCTAGGATCACAGGTGTTTTCATTGTACTTTGGGGAAATAAGTTATCTTGCCATGTGCCTTGACACAGCCCATTTCAATACAAAGTATTTCCTTTGGAGTAAATGTAAGACTTCAAATCCAAACTAGCTATTTGAGAATTTATATACATTCTTGGAAATTATTATTAAAGAACTCGAGCCTGATCTGACCACTGTTGACTGACTCTGAATAGCTTGAAAATGAGTAAAAACATGGAGAAATGGATTGGGGATACGCAAAGGGGCCGCACACAACTTCTCATTTATGTCAAAATGCATTTGCTGTATCTGCAAAAGCTCTTAGTTTCCTACTTAGTAACACATACTTTAAACTCCTGGCTTGGCTTGCTTCTTTAGAATTTAATAGACTGTTGCTAGGGGCCTCACAGTTTGCATTTTCCACCCCCTATAACTTGCTCTGAGTTCATGGACTATCTTCAGAGACATCTATCTACACTTGGTTTTTGTTTTTTTCCCCCTTTAGTTATAGCTAATCATGTAACATTGTTTCTGGTATTTCTTCTCCAGTCTCCTGTTTATGATTCTAATTTCTGGCTTCTGTACTATTTTGTGGCTTGCAATCTTCTAGTCTTTAGGGATTAATTCATAATTTGATTGTTTTCAAGAATGTGATTTAGAACGAAATAGCTTGCAGTAGTCCATTTGGTGAAGAATCAAATAGTATGTCAGCTTGATATCTTAAATGCCAGCAGTGGGTAGGGGTGGGGGAGCGTTTCCTCAGATTTATCCGTCACTCTGGGTGTTGATTATCACAGTAAAGCCCATAAGAGCTATAACTTTTCTCTTTCCTAAAAGCAGCTAAGAAAGTAAAATTCCTTTTTCTTTATCTCTCATAGATTTCATTTCAGATCCCAGCTCTGAACTTTGTGTGTATGTGTGTGTATGTTTGTGTGTTGGGAGAGATTGGAGGAATGGAGAATGGAGCATGGGTAGGTGAGGGTGTGTTAAAATGACATCAAACCTCAAGAGTTTTATGTTTACGAATAGTATTTGTTCCAAGGGGGTACAAAAACACTGGGAAGGGCATGACTACAATTCCATGAAGAACAAAAGACGTAATTTCCTGATCACCTATACTGTTGTAGACACAATGATAGATAGTTTACGCACAATCTTGTTTATTTTTCTTAATCCTGTGGGTTCATTGGTCCAAGCTGGCCCAGTGTTTTATCTGCCTTCTGCCTTGGTGCTTTGGCGGAGTATTCTCCTCACTACAGATGCATTCTTCATTTCTTAGAGGAGAAATGTATATTCATATTTAAAAGATTAAGTTTCATAAGGTCATTACACAGAAACAAATCATAAAGTTTGGTCACAAATGACAAAGCAGAGAGGGGGCCTACCAGGTTTCAGGGGCCCCTTATTGAAAGAATGGGGATAGAAGTGAGCTGGGTAATAAAAAGTGTGTACGTTCACACATTGAGATGCTTTATTCCAAACTAGGGAGAAAAAATGGGTCAACTCAAGTGGCAGAGATAAAATTACTGATCCTGTTGTGGGTCTGTGGACTTCATAATGTCCAGTTACTCCCTCTCCAGAAAGATAAACATCTGCTAGTGATTTTAAAGATCTCTTTTGGAAGCCTTATATTTGTAAACATGACAGTATTCTTGCAATTATGCCTAATTGAACTTCTCGTTCTGCTGGTAGATTCCTTTCTTTCTTTAAGCCTTAACAGAGTGCTCATTAGAAATATTTGTTATAATAGGACTCATAAACATAAAGTGTTTTTAGGCTTTCCCCATCCTTATCTTCTGTAACTGAAATTCTCTACCTTTTAAGACTTGTGACACGAGGGTTAATAAAACTTTGCCAAAGTTTTCTCAAAAAAAAAAAAAAAAAGAAATGGGACATTTAGGTTGATTGTAAGGTTTTTCACTACAAAACTGTGAAGTGATTTAAATTCAAGACATGTTAAAGTTCAGATATGCCATTTAAAATTTTTAATTGTGTTGTATTGGAACAATGGAACAATGTGTTTATGTAGGAAGTATTTAATGAATCAGATACAAAAGACAATAGCCCGTAAAAGGCCCAATTTAGTGGAGCTCCCAGGGTCTTTTATAAGTGCCTTCGAAAGTGGGAAGAGGCTTTTCCTATTAGACAGTGCTCAGTCTGTGCATCAACAGTGATGGTTATATAAGTTGACCTATGGCTGCGTTTGCCATCACCACTTTTCAATAGAGCTGTAGAAATTCTGAATGCTCCGTCAGTTGAATGCGATGTGCTACTGTATATTGTCAGAAGTATCTCCAGCCCCGCCTCCACCACCCCGGAGAAAAAGAAATCCATACTTCTCTCTGGGACTAACCTGCCCCTGTCCCCTTTTCTCTTGCTTCCTATACAGTCCTAGCCTATCATTGGTCTTTCATGCAAAAAAACCTGAATTTTTTGCAATTCAGTTTTTCTTTCACACTTCATTTTGACTCCTTGGTCAAAGTCAACTAAATTCATGAGCTCTACCAGCTTTCAATCTTTCCAGATTATTTTCCCATCCATTTTGGGACACTTTCATTCCTTTTGCCTTCTTTGGCATTCCTCCTGTATTTTACTGATCTTTTTCCCTGCTGGTTTTCTGCTTTGACTCTTTGTTTATTCACTCAGTAGATATATGAGTTCATTAAATTTCTGGCATTGGCTTTTCTTATTGGCTCAGCATTCTGTCCTTGGGTGGTTCCACGCATGCCCAAGGCTTGACTAGGAGTTTTGTGCTCGTCACTCTCCAGCCCTATCCCTTTTCCTCAGCTCTGAAGGGAATTCTTTTTCTGTTGGATGGACTTTCCCACCTCTTTATTCTATAGAATGCAGTATAGTTAGAGCCAAACCTATCTTTTTAAGGCAGCCTTACAATTATTCTGTCACATAAACCTAAATAAGTAAGGCTCCAATTTTCCTCACTTCAAATCCTGGCAATTAAATCTTCAGAATACTTCTCTTTTCCAATTCCTTTCATTTCTACTACCGCTGCAATGGGTTAACATCTCTGGTTCTTCAGCCTCTAATGCCTTTTTTCCCTTAGCATTTCACACATAGTCATGGGAGTTATTGCTCCTCTATATAAAATTTAAATATCTCCCATTTTCAACATATTAAAGGCTTAATTATGTGTTTGGGCATTTTAAGATCTGGACTTATTTTAATTTATAGTATCTTTTTTTTTTTTTTTCATGGTATCTCTCCAAAGACCTTTTCTGGACAAATTAAATATGCTAGGTATTTGGTCTTTACTTTAGCTTCTTTTCCCCCCATCTTCTCTTTCCCAATCTGTATGTCTTCCTTATTCTTTAATGCTCAGTTTAAGTGCCACCTCCTTTTTGTCACCACCCTAAATCTGACTGGCAGATGAGTAAATCTTTCTCTTTTGTCATTTTGGTTGTATCTGTTGCACGGAGGCACCTACTACCTTCAAACTAGTATCACTCTTAATTTCATGAATGTCTTTCTCCACCAATATTGTAAAAATATTGCTCAAGGAGTGGGAATTGTTCAGGAGCCCGGGAAATCTCTAGAGAGGAGATTTGGGTCATTGGTATGTAATATCACATTTGGAATTTCAGGTTATATTGAGACTCCCATGGGTAGATGAGAAGGCTAGTCAGAGGTTTTAGGATTTATAGGTATATCAGAAGCTCATTATGGCCAGCAGTCAAGTCCCATAAATATGGAGCAGTTGTCTTCAGCCGGCCAGGTGTGTGATTCATTGTGTGAAACACTGTTTCAGCCAGAGGATTGTGAAGGAAATCTTAGAGTGGCCATTAATGCAAACCTCTTAACTATAATGAAAATGACAATAATGATAGTGATATATGGAGGGGGTAGGGAGAAGAAAGAAGAGAAAGAGCCACTTATGATGGAATTGAATGCCTAGTCTTTTAGAAGTGTTCTGGTCCTAGAAGATTAGGTATAGAGATTTTAAATTTTGATTTTTATTTGTTATTTATGGGTTTCATGACTACAAATGGGTTTTATTTATTTTCTTCCCCGTTAGACACATTTGCTTATATAATTAGTGAGTGCTATTGAAAATTAAAATATTTTACTTTGAATGAATATACCTTGGGATTTATTTTTAAGATGTGATTCATTTGAAGGACTCCATAATCATATTTATCTTTGTTTCAGAAAAGAGAATGTTACAAAAGGCAAGATCATCTGTCCTTGTATTAGTGTCCTTCTCTAAGTTCTTTTCCTTTGTAACAGTTGCAAATGCATCGCATAGAGTCATAGCCCAGTAACCAAACAGCTTGATTATTAGAACATCATGAAAGATAGACTAGAACAATATTTGTGGTACCAAGTAGAAAAACTCTCCTCTGTACATCTAGGGCCTGTATAGCCTCAGTTGGAATGCTTTGACTGAGCTTGTCAGATTTAATTCAGAAGGCAAAAATCCAATATCCTTAAGCTCCAGCAAATTGTGCCTTATGTACTTTTGATTACTTGATTCCTTTTCCTTAAGCTAATACTGCATTTCAGTAATAATGGCAATTTCTAAATTTCCCTCTTATTATTTCAGGCCTGCTGGTTTCTGATGCAATAATTTCTTTCCATTACAGTATTTCTAAGATTTCCATTAACATGTCAAAGTTGTCAGGACTTTTGGTGCTAGGCTTTTTTCCCCTCCATTAAAATGTAGATTTTAGAATTATTGTGGACAGTTAAGGGATTTATCCTCACAGGCTCTCTTAATGGAAAGAAATGAAAATAATGCTACCTCCTTGCACAAAGCCTAGTACAAAGTGGACCTCAGTATTTGTTGGATGAATGCATGCTTCCTACATATTTTTTAAAAAATTCTGCAGATTTTTTTCTTAAAATTTTTTAAGTGATAATTTTGAGGGTTGCCTGGGTGACTCAGTCAGTTAAGCATCTGACTCTTGGTTTTGGCTCAGGTCATGATCTCAGGGTTGTGGGTTGAGCCCCTGTGGGGTTCCCTACTCAGCACGGAATCTGCTTGTCTCTCTCTCTCTCTCTCTTTCCTTCTAACACTCCCCCTGTGTGCCCCCCCCAAAATAAATAAAATATTTAAAAAGTGGTAATTTTGAGCAGGCATTTGATTAGGACATATATGTCAGGAGAAATACATTGTGTGAAAGTATGAGTGCATGTTTTCAGATATATTTTGTTTAAAATGTCAAAAATTTTAAAGAAACTTGAAACATTTGTTTTCCTGTGCCTTATTTTACTTAGACCTTTTTTTATTCTGAAAAATAATCTGTCATTTTAATCTATAGAGTGAATTATCTTCTGAAAGTGAATTATCTTCCTTATCACTTAACTCCCTCTAGCCATAGAAGAGTACCCAACTTTGCTTCAATTTTTGTGTTACTTTAACTTGAAGAATATTAAAGAATAAGCTTTTTCTAGAGATTCTCTGAGAAAAGCAGGTCTTTCCAGTAACCAGAGTGCCATTTGTCCACAGAAGCAATAATATATTGCTCACAACTTCAGAGACTTCATATCTGTGTAAGCATCCTAAAAGAAATGCCCATTTTAAGCTCTGGTGGGTGTTTAGTCTAACGCAGTAGAAAACCAACTTGAAAGGCCTTTGGAGAGACTGAATTGTAATGTCTGAGGAGTGACTGTAGATCTGTGTGCAGGTATTGTGCCACATCTTATAATTTGAAGCAAAATATGAACTCAAAAAAATATACAAGGGGAATTGTCCATATTCTGGGCTATGAATCAGGTGGTAATGGGTTACTTCTAGTGGGTGTTCACTGCTCAGACATTGAAGAAATGATCTGTTATGGGAAGATTTCAGAGTCATAGGGTTTTTGCTTTTACTTTAACCTGTGCTCAGAAAGGAAGTGCTGCTTCAGGCTCATTAATTTGTCTTGTCTTTGCAGTGTAAACCAACTTTGGAGGAGCCTTTAGTTTTTATTTAGCATTTTAAGTTACTTTTTTGTACTGTTCCATATTTGAATTTGCTATAAAAATACTACTTGGTAGTAGGTGGTTCATAAAGAAAAAAACTGCATTAGTGCTGACATATCCAAGTGCTTTCACTTATAAGAGTAAAAATTGTTAATACATTTGGAGGCTTTAAAAAAAAAAGAACAACTCTATTTGGATCTTGTATTTTTACCCATATCATTTGGGATATTTTACTAGATTAGATTGGTGTGAATTAAGATCTATTTTGTGCAATTATTGGAATTCAAAAATTGTAAAGCCTCAAACTCAGAAGATTCTTGGTATTTATCTATTTAATATCTAAGTAATCACGTTTTAAGTAAATTGAGTCAAATGGTTTCTGTATTTTAGGGCTTCCCCACTACTGTCTTTTTAATACACTTTTTATTTCGAAATAATTTTAAATTTCGATTTACAATGCAATGATAGTATAGACAATTCCTATACATTTATCCATTGTTCCAGTTTTTAACATCTTCTATAATCATGGAACATTTATCAAAATGAAAAAAAAAACCCATTAGTTCTTACTGCATTGCTATTAATTAAACACCAGACTTTGTATAGATTTCACTGTTTTTGTTTGTTTGTTTGTTTTGCCAGAGACAGAGAGAGGGAACATGAGCAGGGGGAAAGGCAGAGGGAAAGGGAGAAACAGGCTCCCCGCTGAGCAGGGAGCCAGATGTGGGCCTCTATCCCAGGACCCTGGGATTATGACCTGAGCCAAACACAGGCCCTTAACCCACTGAGCCACCCACATGCCCCAGACTTCACTGTTTTTTTCCACTAATATTCCCTTTCTGTTCTGTGATCCCATCCAGGATACTGTGTTGTGTTTAGTCATTGTGTCTTCTTAGTTTCCTGTGGTTTGTGACAGTTTCTCAATCTTTTCTTTTTCGTATAAGCTTAACAGTTTTGGGAAAAACTACTCAGCTATTTTGTAGAATGCCTCTCAGTTTGGTTTATCTTATTTTTTTCTCATGAAAGACTAGGAAGAATTCTACAGAGATGAAGTGCCCTTCTCATCACGTCATGTCACATCAGGGATACATGTTATTAAGATGATTTATCACTGGTCACATTAATCTTGATCACCTGGAAAGAGGAGTGTTCCCCAGGCTTCTGCACCCTAAAGTTGCCTTTCCCTGCCCTTCTCATACTCTTCTTTGGAAGGAAGTTAAATCCAGCTGACACTCAAGGTTCCCACCCCATTTTTTAAAATTATTTTTTTAATAATTTTAAAAAATTTTTTTATAAACATATAATGTATTATTAGCCCCAGGGGTCCAGGTCTGTGAATCGCCAGGTTTATACACTTCATAGCACTCACCATAGCACATACCCTCCCCAATGTCCATAACCCCACCACCCTCTCCCTACCCTCCTCCCCCTGGCAACCCTCAGTTTGTTTTCTGAGATTAAGAGTCTCTCATGGTTTGTCTCCCTCCCGATCCAATATTGTTTCATTCATCCTTTTCCTACCCCCCAAACCCCCCATATTGCATCTCCACTTCCTCATATCAGGGATATCATACAATAGTTGTCTTTCTCCTATTGACTTATTTTGCTAAGCACAATACCCTCTAGTTCCATCCACGTCGTCACAAATGGCAAGATTTCATTTCTTTTGATGGCTGCATAGTATTCCATTGGCATATATATATCTATATATAAATATATCTATATATATCTATATATCTATATATCTATATCTATCTATCTCTCTATATATATATATCACCTCTTCTTTATCCATTCATCTGTTGATGGACATCTAGGTTCTTTCCATAGTTTGGCTATTGTGGACAATGCTGCTATAAACATTTGGGTGCACGTGCCCCATTGGATCACTACGTTTGTATCTTGGGTAAATACCCAGTAGTGCGATTGCTGGGTCATAGGGTAGCTCTATTTTCAACTTTTTGAGGAACCTCTCTACTGTTTTCCAGAGTGGCTGTACCAGCTTGCATTCCCACCAACAGTATAGGAGGGTTCCCCTTTCTTCGCATCCTCACCAACATCTGTTGTTTCCTGACTTGTTAATTTTAGCCATTCTGACTGGTGTGAGGTGGTATCTCATTGTGGTTTTGATTTGTATTTCCCTGATGCTGAGTGATGTGGAGCACTTTTTCATGTGTCTGTTGGCCATCTGGATGTCTTCTTTGCAGAAATGTCTGTTCATGTTCTCTGCCCATTTCTTGATTGGATTATTTGTTCTTTGCCCACCCCATTTTTTAATGACTTAGGAAATATATGGAGGAAATTTCCATATTGTGGAAATATTTTAATTGAAAAGAACATTAATAATTCCTACCATTTCCTCTATGCTTTTCATACTCAATCCACTATATTAAACCTGGTATATCAATTGTTTCTCTTAGCACTACCGATCTATAAGATAGAGGTTATTATTTCATTTTACAGATGTGGAAACAAGAGTCAGAGATTAAGCTATCTGACAAGGTCACAGAGAACAAGGGCATGAACCAAGGTTTGCTGGGTGCTGCAGCACTTGCTTTTAACCATGGAGCTTTAGTACCTCCCTGACAGACATCCCACACCTTGACAAATTTAGCCATAAAAATTTTCGCATACTCTTTGTTTTGGCTTTTTCATTCTATTTAAATAAAAAGTGACAACACATGTTTGGAGAGAAACTAGTGGTTACCAGAGGGGAGGGGAGTGGGGGGATGGGTGAAAAAACTGAAGGGGGTTAAAAGTACACTTATGATGAACACTGAGTAATGTATAGAATTGTTGAGTCATATTGTACACCTGAAACTAATAAAACATTATATGTTAACTATACTGGGATTAAAAAAATAAAAATTAAACATAAAAGGAGACCCTGGGAAAGAATACAATGATTTAAAAATGTATTTGCTAATTAACATAATAAAATGTGTGTTTGGGACAAGTATTTTTATATTAAAATGTATGTATAACTTGAAAGCTCACCTTTTCTAGATAACATGTTTTCATGACAAGTGCTATGCAATCATATATATGAGGTAGAGTGGGATCTGAGTTAATATCTGCAAGGACACTAAATTAAAGATGTAGAAACTCTCCTAGGACTTAAAAGTTCTTTGACCATCAATGGGATATTTGTGCTGTGTGTCAAAAAAAATCCCTGCTGTTGGAGAAACTTAAGTATTACTGATTTTGTGGCAGTGGTCTTGAGTCATAAGAAACTAGTGTTATTCACTAATTACTTCTTAACTGAAATTATATTTTATTTGAGAATTTCTAAATGCTTCTTGAGATGATTATAGGTAGTCTAATTATACAGAAACGAAGCTGGGGATTTCTGTTTAAGTGATTCCTACTTTGTTTTGAAATGCCAGACAGATTTTCTCTTTTAATTGACGGTTTGTGTATATGTGTGTGTGTGTGTGTTATGGTTGTTTTGCTTTCAGATTCATCCTTAATTCCTCTTTATTCCACATAAAAATTCTATTTAATCAGTTACCAAGTGCTGTTTATTATAACCAACTCCCAAATATTCCCTCCATCCTCCATCCCTGCTGAATCTCTTTGTACTTCTTAAGAGAATGCTGTAGCTCACCAGTTGGTCTTCCTACTCATGCTCTTATTCTTTTCTTGTGTCTTATATCTTGATTATATGACCTATCTTCTTAAACATTACAGTGCCTCCCACATATGCAAAATTGATATTCCAAGATACATTCATAAGACTTGAAACCTTGTCCAGTTGTACCTCAGTGTATCTGTTGCTCTTGTAGAATCTTATACTCCCATGACAGTGAGTCTAGGGTAGTTCAAATAAAATGTTACTCTTTTATTCTTTCATGACTTTTTCCATACTGTTTTCTTATGAAAAATGTTTTTTAATGCCCTCTATGATCATGATGGGTATCTAAGCTATTGCACCTTTATACTCTATCATAATTATTTGTAAGAATGCTTTCTTCCCTACTAGGCTGTAAATGTCTTGAGGTCAGGAATCATGAGATATTTTATTTGCATTTACAATTTCTATGGCAGTGAGATCCATGTCAGGTAGAAGTTCAATAAATATTAAATTGAATTGAAACTTACAATATGTGTAATAGATATGTCTTAATTGAGTGTGTGAATCTGCTAAATATGTTCTTGATTTGAGAAGACTTCATAGAGAAGACAGAAGAAAAAAGGAATTGTAAAGGAAAGGAAGAAAGAAATTTAGAAAATCTTAGGAACCAGGCAGTTTATGTGGCATGAGAAAAAAATATCATCTAGGGGCATTGGGGTGGTGCAGTCAGTAAAGCATCCAACTGTTGATTTCAACTCAGCTCATGATCTCGGCGTCCTGGGATTGAGCCCTGCATGGGGTTCTGTGTTCAGCGGGGAGTCTGCTTGAGGATTCTCTCTTCCTTTCTCTCTGTCCCTGCCCCATGTGTTCTCTCTCTTTCTCAAATAAATAAACAAATCTTTAAAAAATGGATTATCTAGAGTCATGACAACAAATAGGATTTACTTGTAATGTGGACTCCAGTCAGTTGGTTGTGGCCAGAGTCATGTAGGAGGAGAATAGTTAGTCTCTAGCAGAATTCAGAAGTATAGAGATGGGTGCGTGGCTGACTCAGTTCGTAAAGCATGTGACTCAATCTGGAGATTGTGAGTTTGAGCCCCACACTGGGTGTAGAGATTACTTACAAATAAACCTTAAAAAAAAGAGGAAAGAGATAAAATTGATTTGTAATGCTTCTGGGGGCACAGGAGGAAGGATTGGGGAACACCAAGCCTTGGGTTTGTTGAGTTACATCTGGAACAGTGGTTCTTGGCTTTTTTTTGGACATTGAACATCATGTAATTACATGGGAATATTGTTTGGATTGAAGTATAAATAAGATAGTTTTCAGGCTATTCACTTTCCTTTCCCCTAGATTCTCATGATTGGTGATAACACGAGAGTGTTGTGATGCTCAGGGAGAGAACTGCTGATCCTCTGCAGTGATTTCCAACCAGTGGCCTTAGATTCCTGGGGAGCAGAAGAGCTATTGCAAGGTCCCTTCATGTCTACAAACATAACAAACTTGGTCTTCAGTTTAAAAAAATTCATTTGATTATACGTACTAGTAATTTTAAAGAGTATATGCCAGTTATTATGATTCTTAATAAAAAATTATCTAAATACTTTATTAGTGTAGAGTAGCTTCTTGTCATCATGAGTTTTCTCCATTAGTGAATACTAAAATATCATTACTGTCATATAGGAACACATTATTTTTTTCATGTTCAAATGGTTTCTTATACTCAGAGACAATGGAAATCATTGGATAAGAGAAGGCAGGGGACCAGATTTGACTTTCATGGGTGTTGTTAAAGAGCAGTGACAGGAAAGTCAAATGATCGGGTTAGGAGAAAGAATTGATTATATAGCATCCTGAGTTGTACAAGACTACTAGAAGAAGACATTGATATATCAACATGCAGGAAAGATAGTTTGCCCAGTGAGATTTAAATGATTACAAAATACACATGCTCCTAATGTGTACCATTTATCTTCCACTGTATGGTTTTTAGGATGTTGGTTCAGACAGCTATCTATTAGGTAGGTAGTAGGTAAATGCTCTTTTTCACTGTAATATGGATAGTTTGTATGACTTTATTGTCATAATAATATTAATTGAAAAAAACAGTTGCTAGTACTAAGGCAAATTCATGGGCACTTTCTCATTGATTCTCAGATGCACATATTTTACACATCTTTAATATTTTTGAAATTAATATGCAGCTTGCTGTTGCTGTTGTCCACTGGTGATTGAGATGGACTTTTAGTGGCTTTTCCATGAATAGATTTAGTTGTGGTTTGTGTCATTCCTGGTGGCATGAGAATACAGCTACAACATCTCAGTGGTTCATAAACAAGCCATGTGAAAATTATTCGATGGGGAATATGATTCCTCTGTGTTATCCAAAAAACTGTTTATTGACATCTTCTGGGAAGATTGAGAAAACTTCAGCATCAGTACCTGCAGTGTGGGTGTTAAAAGCTTGGAGACAATACTAGAACTCTCTTTTAAGAAATACTGCTTCACCAGGGCCCCTGGGTGGCTCAGTTGGTTAAGCGACTGCCTTCGGCTCAGGTCATGATCCTGGAGTCCTGGGATTGAGTCCTGCATTGGGCTCCCAGCTCCAATGGGGAGTCTGCTTCTCCCTCTGACCCTCTTCCTTCCCATGCTCTCTCTCACTCTCTCTCTCTCAAATGAATAAATAAAATCTTAAAAAAAAATACTGCTTCACCAATTTATTTGGTGGCATAGAGGATAATTCTATGTTAAAAAAAAATAAACACTGATTATTTTGAATTGTAAAATGTTTCACAGATGTTTGACTCAATATGAAAAAGTTTTAGAAATTACTCTTAAGCAATTATTTTGCCTGTGTTTTCAACAGGAGTTTGTATAAAGAAATCTATGAACAAATAAGTCCAAAGAACTCTTTCAACAAGTATTAAGATAAATATTATAAGTGATAAGAAATTAAACTGTCAAAGATTTAAATAGCAGATATGTTTTTTTCCTTCTTAGTTTAGAAAAAATATTTATAGTTGATGGCATTTTAATAAAATATGGTGGGCAATATGTAAACCAGAATTCACTGTTAATTGATACTTTAGCAAAATCTGTAAGACAGTATTAATAATGTTTGTTGAATGAATGAATGAATGAATGATAGAATAAATAACATTAAAATATCTTAGAGAATATAATACATCTAAAGCATCTGTGTAAGTGATAATTATATTTTACTGCATTTAAGATGTTAATCCAGACGTCATTCTCTATAAATCATATCATTTTGTTACTAGAACAGTGATTCTGTGAACAAGTAGTTTGAAGAAAATTTATTACATTTACATTCAAAGCACTAGAAATTATATGTAATAAATGATTTTAATTATTTGTAAGTGAAAATCTATTACATTAGATCTTTTCCAAAGCAGAATTTCTTGTCTATTACTTCAGTCCGGATTTACTTGAGTGATTGAGAACTTTGTCTTATAGTTTTGAATTATAAAATTGACTGGAAAAACTACACGAATCATTCACAAATTAATTCTTACACATTTTAAAGTTGTAATCCGTAGATATGCTTTATCATTAGCAGAATTTGAGTTCTCTGAATACTTAACTGTATTTTCTGGGCTATTGAGTATTTTTAAAAATTTCAGTTTAAAAAATTAAGATAAATAATTGTAATACTGCAGATAATTATATTTTTAAAAATGTCTATTTAAAATGCATAAATTCAGGAAGATTAATACATGCAAATATATTTTATTAAATTAGATACTAGTGACATATTTGTAACTGAAATCATTTGGATCTATTCTTTTTTTTTTTTTTTTTAAGATTTTATTTATTCATTTGACAGAGAGAGATATCACAAGTAGACAGAGAGTCAGGCAGAGAGAGAGAGGAGGAAACAGGCTCCCTGCTGAGCAGACAGCCCGATGCGGGGCTCCATCCCAGGACCCTGGGAACATGACCTGGGCCGAAGGCAGAGGCTTTAACCCACTGAGCCACCCAGGCGCCCCTGGATCTATTCTTTTATCCTTGTTTGAAAAATGTATCTATTTTTTAGAAGTTAAATAGAAATAGATTTAGAGGATAATTTTTCATGATCTTTCATGAACTACTATATGATAATTTGAGATAGCAAAAAATCAATTCTTAGCTGTCATATAAGTGAAATATGAATACTTTTTAAATCATTTTCATTATTTCCCTCTTTAAATTACATGATTAAATATTCATTTATGCATTTTTATGTAAATCACATAATTGAAAGGCTCAATATATTATTGGAAAAATTAGGTAAGTAAGTTAAAAAAAATGCTTTTTTTTTTCATGGGGGAAGGAAGGAGGAGTTCTTTGCTTCTTAACTTCTTCCGAAGCAGTCTTTTTCTTTTCCCCAATCATGGTTCTAATTTAATGACATCATAAGAATTTAAAATGGAGAGGATCAGGTTTTAAATTTTAAGAGTGATTATGAGTATAAATGACTGACTGTTGCAAAGCATTTAGTTAGTAAACCTCAAGATTGTATGCAACATTCTTGTAATGCCATATATATATTTTTTTGTTTCAGTTGGTGAAACTTCAAATAATATAAGAAATAATGTATTAAAGTAGGTCTTCCTGATTTTTTAATGTAATTATAGAGACATCAACTATTCATCCATTCAACAAACTCCTACTGAGTGACTGGCAAGCCCCAAGGATAAATCAAGGTGTAGAGAATGCAAATGAGTAAGATAAAGCTTCTGACTTGAAAGAGTACATTTGTTGGTGGGGAAAAAAGGCAAATAATGTGTGAATGCTATTATAGAGTCATATATGAGGTGCTTCAAGACAGGGAAACGTGTGTGTGATGAAGGATTTAAAGACAGTTTCAGAAGGAGAAATGAAATAAGAGAAGACATAAAGGAATTCCACAAAGGCAAAAAATTATTAAGAAACAGCAGGTCATTTGTTATGGCTGAAGGATAGACCCCAGTGGTAGGAGGTGAGGCTAGAAAGACAGCCTGGGATTAGAGCATAAGGAGCTGAATATTTTAATCCTTATATTTATAGTGATGATAAACCACTAAAGTATATAATACATATAGTATGATATGATCAGATTTTTGAAGGTCTTTATAAAAGCAGGATTGGAGATAGAATGGTAGAGAGTGATTAGAGGCACAAAGACTTATAACCTATGAAATACTGATCAAATGTGAGGTAAGGTAGACAGACTGGTGAAGATTAACCCTGTTATTGCTTTAGTCAGGGAAATGATGGTTTGAACAAGATGGTTTTCTTTAAGCACTTCTAGCAGCCCACTAACCTCCTGCCTTCTGCAATATTAATGCATTGTTTTCCAGTTTTGTTTGTGTTCTTGTAGTTCTCTAAAGGTCCTTAAAAGGATTATTTTGAATTCTTTTTTTAAAAAAGATTTTATTTATTTATTTGAGAAAAAGAGATTGAGAGAGAGAGAGAGAGAGAGAGTGAGAGAGAGAATAGGGGGAGGAGTGGAGGGAAAGAGACAAGCAGACTCCATGCTGAGCATGGAGCCTGATGTGTGGCTCAAACCCATGACCCTGAGATCATGACCTGGACTGAAATCAAGAGTTGGACACTTAATTGACGGAGTCACCCAGGTGCCCCGAGAAGATTATTCTGAATTCTTTGTCTGACAATTTATAGATCTCCATTTCTTTAGTGTCATTTATTAGAACTTTATTAGTTTCCTTTGGTGAAGTCATATTTACCTGATTTTTCATGATCTTTGACTCCTTACATTGGTATCTGCACATTTAAGTAATTGGGGTTCTCTTCTAGACATTTGCTTTGGCAAGACAATTCTTCATCAGTCAGCTCAGCTTGGGTTTCTGGATGAATCTACTGGTAATGACTTTAGACAGGTGAGGAGGGCTGCTAATACGGGCCCATTTTTTTTTTTTTTAATTTTATTTTTTATAAACATATAATATATTTTTTTCCCCAGGGGTACAGGTCTGTGAATCGCCAGGTTTACACACTTCACAGCACTCACCATAGCACATACCCTCCCCAATGTCCATAACCCCACCCCCCCTCTCCCAACCCCCCCTCCCCCCATCAACCCTCAGT
>NW_019154087.1:55624981-55674629 GCF_002288905.1 Enhydra lutris kenyoni | reverse complement strand
CCCCCCCATGTTGCATCTCCTCTCCCTCATATCAGGGAAATCATATGATAGTTGTCTTTCTCCGATTGACTTATTTCGCTAAGCATGATACCTTTGGTGGCGGGGCAGGGGGGCAACTAATCAAGCTCTGAGGTCAGGAATGGTGGTGGTGGTTTCAGAACAGGGTATACCACATGGATGAGAATAGTAGGGTAGGACTGCTGGCTTGGTTTTTTACATAAGCAAGATTGTAGGGTGGTTTCTGCGGTTGCCTAGATTCTCTGGCCAGGTGTTAGAAGGCTGGGGCTGGGTGCTATATATAGTAGCAGGTGGGGCTATGAATTAATCTGACTCTAACCATAGCCCTAATCCTAACCCTAAAAAAGCTTCTGCACCATAAAGTGTAAAGACAACATACAGAATGAGAAATGTATCTGCAAACCATATATCTGATAAGGCATTCATATCCAAAATATAAAAAGAACTCATACAATTCAATAGGAGCCCCTCCCCCTACATAGCCCAATTAAAAAATCAGCAAAGAACCCGAATAGACATTTTTCCAGTGAAGATATATGAATGGCCAGCAGGTACATGAAAAGATGCTGGGTATCACTAAGTATTAGGGAAATGCAAATTGCACTTAATATGTGAATTGCATATTAAAACCATGGTGAGCTATCACCTCATACTTGTTGAGGGGCAAGGTATTTCTCATGGTATGTTTTTGTTATCATAAGAAAAGAGATAATGAATGCTGGCATGGATGTGTGGAAAAAAGAACTTTTATGGCTTGTTGGTGGGATTGTAAATTGGTGCAGCTGCTATAGGAAACATTGTGGAGGTTCCTAAAAAAATTGAAAATAAACCTATCATATGATCCAGCATTGCTACTTCTGAGACTACATCCAAAGGAAATAGAAATAGTAACTTGAAAATATATCTGCACCCCTATGTCCACAGCAGCATTATTTATAATAGCCCAGACATGGAACCAGTCATGGATTGTATCCCTTGATTGATGAATGGATAAAGAAGTTGTGGCATCTATATAAAATGGGATATTATTCAGCCGTAAAGAATGAGGAAATCCTACCATTCGCAACAACATGGTTGGCATTATACTAAGTGAAATAAGTCTGACAGAGTTAGGTAAACTCTGTATGATCTTACTTACATGTGGAATCTAAACAACAACAACAACAACAACAAAACAAGACAAACCAAACTCATAAAAAAAGAGATCACACTTGCGGTTACCAATGGCAGAGGGTGAAGGAAGGGGAGATTGGAGGAAGGTAGCCAAAAGGTATGTACTTCCAATTTAAGAGAAATAAATATGAAGAATGCAATGTACAATATGATGACTATAGTAATCCTGATGTGTGTTATATAGGAAGCTTGTTAAGAGAGTAAACTCTGTGAGTTCTTATCGTAAGTAGAATTTTTTCCCCTTTTTTTTCCTTTCTTTTCCTTTTATTATATCTATATGAGAAGGTGGTTGTTAGTCTAACCTATTGTGGTGATCATTTCACAATATACATAAATCAAACCGTCATGCTGTGTACCTTAAACTTACACCATGATATCTGTAAATTATTTCTCAATAAACCTGGAAAAAGCTGTGAAAAGCAAAACTTTAAAACTTTTAGAAGAAAAAAAGAGTGGATGTCACTTATTGTTCATTCATCATTAGAGTCTAATATGCAAAGCCCCAGTTACTAGTATTTTTTTATAATGAGCATGAATATTCATCCAGCCAGAAGATATTTATGGTAAACAAATGAGGATATCAATTTAATTAGGATTAAGTTGAAACCTACAGAATTTTTAAAAAGAAAAAAAAATGGAATATAGTAAACACCAAAACAACAACAGCAATAAAAAACTCACCAACTCAGAAAATATTTTATCTGGAACATTCCAAATCTCAAGCATTTAAGATTTAAGTACTTTTTACTGATTTAGTTCTAACAAATTATAATGAGAAAATCTGAATAGGAAAGGAATCAAAAAGAATTTGTAGTAATAAGATTTGTTTATAAGGTTTCTTTATTGAGAACTAAACTGGTATGTATTTTACTGACAGTAATAAACATTAACACCTAATAAACATTAGGTGATTTCTGAGAAAATAAAGGTGGAAAATTCTTACATGTGTCTTGAGTCTTTTCTAAAGATTTCCAAAGGCTTTCATTCAGGAATAGAACAGGTCTCTAGAAATGTGGTGAAAGATGAAAATTTGGCTGGTACTTATATAATATAACCAGCAGGAGAGGATCATTATAATTGTTGGACAGGAGGGAAATCTCTTTTTTATTATCTTTTATTGTGACATTTCAGCTGGCTTGATGACTTTATCTTTTTTTTAAATCTTTTCTCACAATTTTCATTAATTCTGCTTTCACACCTGGGAATTCTCATTCTGGTTATTTCTTTTTTTAATTTCTTGTTCATATAGCTATTCCTTTTCTTTTCTTTTCTTTTCTTTTTTTTTAAAGATTTTATTTATTTATTTGACAGAGAGAAATTACAAGTAGGCAGAGAGGCAGGCAGAGAGAGAGGAGGAAGCAGGCTCCCTGCTGAGCAGAAAGCCCGATGTGGGGCTTGAACCCAGGACCTGGGATCATGACCTGAGCCGAAGGCAGCAGCTTAACCCACTGAGCCACCCAGGCGCCCCTAGCTATTCCTTTTCTAATGTGGAATAACACAGTCTAATCTCCATCATTAGGAAACATGTCCTTTGTGATCCACGTGGCTATCACTAAAAGCCTTTGGCACCATTCTTTTTTTTTTTTAATATACAGTGGATAAAGATTTTATTTATTTATTCCACAGACAGAGATCACAAGTGAGACAGAGATCACAAGCAGGCAGAGAGGCAGGCAGAGAGAGAAGGGGAAGCAGACTCCCTGCCAAGCAGAGAGCCCGATGTGGGGCTTGATCCCAGAACTCTGGGATCATGACCTGAGCCAAAGGCAGAGGCTTTAACCCACTGAGCCACCCAGGTGCCCCATTCTTTTTTTTTTTTTTTTTTTTTTCTATTTCATTTCTTGGAATTCCAATGGATTCTTTTTTCTAACCCCTACTAAAAATCCTCATTAAAAAAAAAAAAAAATCACAAACCTGCATTTTAATCTATTTTAAAGTGGGCTATGTAATTCTGGCTCTTGTGGTAAGATTTTTTGTATCTGCCTTTCTTTGTCCTTTGCACAGTAACACTGGCTGCTTCTGAAGTCCTTGAAAACTCAGACCTCACCGTTGAGTCTCTTACCTTGAGAATTTGCAACCTAGGATTTTCAACCATAAGGATCATGGATTTAATTTTTGCCTGTGACATTTCTGTTTCCTTCCTACACCCACACAACATTTCTTTTTTAGATACTCATAAGCTTCCCATAGCTGCTTTAGTTAAAATTGTATCTTTGTGCTTCTGGGCCAGTTTATATTAATAGTTGTAGAATTCATTTCAGTGTGCTCTGATTTTTCCCTTCTCTGAGAAATACATTACTGTAATCTAATGGTTTAGTAAACAAATTTCTAAGAAATTTTATTTCCATGTGCAAAACCTTATGTAGTACAGTCAACAATGAACTGTCAAGTGAACTTCTGGAATCTTTTCTGAAGACGAAGATATTAGTTTAGTTTTCATGTCATGCCAGTCACTGCTTCCACCAAAATGATGGAAAAGATATTTTTCTTTTGCACATTCTGATGAGATAACTTTGAAGATCTCAAAGTTTGACTAAAGGATTACTTCTTATTTAAATCCTAGTAAAGTTGTATACAAGATAATCAGGAAGAATGATATAGTTTCAATGATTTAAAAATTTGACTGACTGACTCTGAGGAATGCCTTGGAAGATATTCTCTCAATCAGGATATCCAGTGACATATTTGCTACTTTGATATTGAGATCTCTGTTACAATATGACTACTTGGTCTTAAACTGTACTGTCATTTGGTTTATCCTGGAGGCTGTCCTTCAGTGTGACAGGCAAGAAACCTCCTAGTAAAAATGATGACAGGTAGTCCTTGAGTATTTGCCCTTAAAATGAGTTCATTTTCTATGAGGATGGGTGGCTTTCTCTTGTTTCCACTCCCATGAAATCCCTGCCATATACTTGATTATTGACAGTGAATTTTGAAGAACAATTGAATGAGGAAAAAATGACTTTTAATGTAGATTTACTCATTTTACATTATGTATACACATACATCATGAGCACATGCATACACATGTATAATATAAGCACACATAAATGGCAGTCCATGAAGTCATCTGCATATATTTCTATGCTCTTTAAGGAAGGATTATCATTCGTGGTATCAATGAACTGCATAAATTTTCTGTGTGCCCCTATAACTTTACATTTTCTAAAGAAATATATATATATATTGTGTGTGTGTGTATATATATATATATATAATATTATTATTTTGGGAAAATAGAATGAGGATTTTATTTATTTACTTGAGAGAGAGAGGGAGAGAAAGAGTATGAGTGAGGAAGCAGGGGGATGAGCAGAGGGAGTAAGTGACCAGCAGGCTCTGGGCTGAATATGGAACTTGATATATGTCTCAATCTCATGACCCCAAGATCACGACCTGAGCTGAAATCAAGAGTTGGACACTTAACTGACTGAGCCACCCAGGCACTTGTAAATTAATTAGTTAGCAATTAATTTACAATTATAAATTATAATACAATTATAAATCTATTGTGAATAGATATATAGATGGCAGCTTGTTTCAAAGATGTTGAAGGATTGATACTACAAAAATTAATAAAGTTTATTGATGGTTGAATTCAGTTTTTTAATACAGCAATGGTGATACAGAAAGGAAACATTTTACTTCATTTTTTAATGTGATGTCATATTGATTTCTTGTGTGGGAATGCAAGATAAAATACACGATATTCAATTAAATTCAAATTTCAGATAAACAAGGAATAGATTTTTAGTATAAGTGTGCAGTATTTGAGACCTATTTAACTAAAAATAACCATTCAGTATTAATCTGAAATTCACATATGACTGGGTGTCTGAATCCAGAGTTGAACCACAACCCACTGAACTCTACTTCATGACCATGTTGCTTATTGCTACCTAGGAGAATAATGCTACAAAGATTATGATGAAATTCCACATTTGTAAGATGAGGGGAGAGTAAAAATAATCATTTTATACCAGTTCACAAAAATTGTAACAAGCTTGCATACTCGGTATATTCCAGGTATTCAGTGGTTTAGTTTTATTATGATAGCTCTTTCCTAGCATGTGAATTAAATCAGCAGGGTGACTAAGTTCACATGTGAACTTATAAAGCTTGTATGTGCATCCTATGGGATGAATTTTATTTATTTATCTATTTATTTGTTTCTTTATGTATATAAGTTTCAGGAATACAGCTTTATAATTTGACATCTGTATATATACAGCTGGATCACCACCACAACTCTTTTCATCCATCACTATAGAGTTGACCTTTTTCACACATTTTTGCTCACCCTCAACCTCCTTTCCCTCTGGCAACCACTAAGTCTGGGTTTTGTTCTTTTAGACCCCACATATGAGTGAAATGATACAGTATTTGTCTTCTCTGACTTATTTTGTTTAGCACAATACTCTTAAGACCTATGCACATTTCCACAAATGGCAAGGTTTCATTCATTTCTGTGGTTGAGTAGTATTCCATTGTGTAGGTATAGCATGTCTTTTATCCATTCATTTATTGATAGACATGTAGGTTGTTTCCATATCTGGCTACTGCAAATAATGCTGCCATGAACATGAGGGTGCATATATCTTTTTGAATTAGTATTTTTATGGTCTTCAGATAAATACTAGAAGTGAGAGAGCTGGGTTATATGGTAGTTTTATCCTTAAAGTTCTGAGGAAGGTCCATACTGTTTTCCATAGTGTGTGCACCAATTAACAATCCAACCAAAAGTGTATGAGGGTTCCTTTTTTCTCCAGATCCTTTCCAACACTTTTTATTTCTTTTTGATTCTAGCCATTCTAACAGATGTTGGGTGATATCTCATTGTGACTTTGATTGCATTTCCTTAATAATTAGTGATGTTAAACATCTTTCCATTTGTCTGTTGGCCATTTGTATCTTTTTTATTGCCCGTGTTTCCTTCCAGGAATTTTATGGATTTGGGTCTTACATTCAAGTCTGTAAACCACTTTGAGATAATTTTTGTGTATGGTATAAGATAGTGGTCTCAATTTATTCTTTTGCATGTGACTGTCCAGTTTTCCCAATACCAGAAGACTGTCTTTCTTCATTGTATGTGCTTGGCCCCTTTCTGGCTTCTTCTTGGCTCCTTTGTCATAGATTAGTTGTCCATAAATGTGTGGGTTTATTTCTGGGCTCTCAGTTCTGTTGCATTGATTTGTGTGTCTGTTTTTGTACCAATACCATACTGTTTTGATTAAGATAGCTTTGTTGTGTAGTTTGAATTCAGGAAATACGATGTCTTCAGCTTTGTTCTTTCTCAAGATTGCATTGGCTATTCGGGATTGTTTTGTGGTTCCATACAAAGTTTAGAACTATTTATTCTAGTTCTATGAGGTATGGCATTGGAATTTTCACAGGATTGCATTGACTCTGTAGATTGTTTTGGGTAGTATTGATATTTTAACAATATTAATTATTCCACTCCATAAGCATGGAATATCTTTCCATTTATTTGTAACTTTCTCAGTTTGTTTTTCATTGCATTGGTTTTTCACCTTGGTTAAATTTACCCTTAGGTACTTTATTCTTTTTGTTGCACCTGTAAATGGAATTGGTTCCTTTAATTTCTCTTCTCTCATTTTTTTTCTCTTCTCTCATTTTATTAGTATGTAGAAATGCCACAGATTTTTATATAATTGATCTTGTATCCTGCAACTTTAATTCATTGTTTAGTTCTAACAGCGTTTTGGTGGATTCTTTAAGGTTTTAATATATAGTATCATGTCATGTACAAATAGTGACAGTTTCACTTTTTCCTTTCTAACTTGGATGGTTATCTGCCATTTCTTTTCCTTGTCTAATTACTATGTCTGGGACTTCCAATACTATGTAAAATAAAAGTGGATACAGTGAACATTCTTGCCTTGTTCATATTCTTAGAGGAGAAAGTTTTTAACTTTTCACCTTTGAAGATGGTGTTAGATGTAGGATTGTCATATACGGCCTTTATTATGTTGAGGTACATTCCTTCTATACCAACCTTGTTGAGAGTTTTTTATAGTAAATAGATACTAAATTTTTTCAAATGCTTTTTCTGCAGCCATGAAGTGATCATATGATTTTTAAAAATATTTATTTACTTATTTTAGAGAGAGAGTGCACAAAAGAGCCATTGGGGGGAAGGGGCACAGGGGAGAGGGTGAGAAACTTCAGTAGACCCTGCACTGAGCATGGAGCCTGATGGGGTTTGATCTCACAAACCTGAGATCATGATCCGAGCCAAAACCAAGAGTCAGGTGTTTATTTTTTAATTTTTTTTTAAAAGATTTTATTTATTTATTTGACAGACAGAGATCACAAGTAGGCAGAGAGGCAGGCAGAGAGAGAGGAAGGGAAGCAGGCTCCCTGCCGAGCAGGGAGCCCGACGCGGGGCTCAATCCCAGGACCCTGAGATCATGACCTGAGCCGAAGGCAGAGGCTTAACCCACTGAGCCACTCAGGCGCCCCGAGTCAGGTGTTTAAACAACTGCACTACCCAGGTGCTCCAAAATGATCATATAATTTTTGTCTTTCTTTTTTTTTTTAAGATTTAAAAATTTTTTTAATGTAATCTCTATACCCAATGTGGGGCTCAAACTTATCAAGTTCAAGAGTCACCTGCTCTACCTACTGAGCCAGCCAAATGCCACAATCTTTCATTTTTTTAATGCTATGTATCATATTGATTTTGTTATTGTTGGACCATCATCCTTCCATCCCTGGAATAAATTCCACTTGATTGATTTTACTTTTTAATGGTGTCTGGTTTTGGTATCAGGGTAATGCTAGCCTTATAAAATATGTTTAGAAGCTTTCCCTTCTTTTCAATTTTGGGAAGAGTTTGTTTGGTAGAATTTGCAGTGAAGCAGTCTGGCTTAGACTTTTCTGTGTTGGAAGGCTTTTGATGATTGTTTCAATCTCCTTACTAGTAATTAATCTGTTTAGATTTTCCAGTTTTTCATGATTCAGTCTTGGAAGATTACATGTTTCCAAGAATTTATCCATTTATTTTAGGTTTCCTGGCTTGTTGACATATAACTATAGTTATCTCTTATGATCTTTAGTATTTCTGTGGTAATACCTGTAATATTATGTCAATACTAGTCATTTGTGACTTTGAGTATTCTCTCTCTTTCTTGGTTAGTTTAGTAAGGGTTTGTTGATTTTGTTTTCTTCTCAAATAGCAAGCTCTTATATTCATTGATCTTTTCTACCATCTTTATAGCATCTTTTTCATTTATTTCTGCTCTTATCTTTATTATTACCTTCCTTTTACTAATTTTGGGCTTTGCTTATTTTTCTTTTCTAGCTTATCTAAATGTAAAGTTAGATTTTTTTTATTTCAGGTCTTCTTTCTTGAGGTAAGCCTGTATTTTTATTTACTTCCCTCTTAGAACTATGTTTGATGCATTGTGTAGATTTTGGTGTGTTGTATTCTGTTTTCATTTGTTTCTAGGCATTTTTTTTTATTTCTCTTTTGATTTCTTCAATAATCCATTGTTTGTTCTGTAACATGTTGTTTATTCTCCACATTTTTGTGGTTCATTCCTTTCCTCCCCCCTTGTAATTAATTTCTAGTTTCATACCATTGTGGTTGGATGATGCTTGATATGATTTCAGTCTTCTAAAATTTACTGAGACTTGGCCCATATGTGATCTGTCCTAGAGAATGTTCCAAGCACACTTGTATATAGAATGTGTGTTCTGTTGTTTTTGGATGGAATTTCTGTATATATCTAATGTATTGTTTAGGTTGATGTTTCCTGGTTGAAATTTTGTCCTGATGATCTATCCATTTGTGAGAATGGGGATATTAAAATCTGCTGTTATTGTATTTCTTTTTTTAAAAATTATTTTATTGACATATAATGTATTATTGCCCCCAGGGGTACGGGTTTTTGCTTCATTAGGCTTACACATTTCACAGCATTCACCATAGCACATACCCTCCCCAATGTCCATAACCCAACCACCCTATCCCTACCCCCTGACCCCCCAGCAACCCCCAGTTTGTTTTGTGAGATTAAGAGTCTCTTATGGTTTGTCTCCCTCCTGATTCCATCTTGTTTCATTTTTTTCTCTTCCCTATCCCCACCACCCTCCAACCTGACTCTCAAATTCCTCATATCAGAGATATCATATGATAATTATCTTTCTCTGATTGAGTTATTTCACTCAGCATAATACCCTCTAGTTCCATCCACATCGTTGCAAATGGCAAGATTTTATTTCTTTTGATGGATGCATAGTATTCCATTATATACATATACCACATCTTCTTCATCCATTCATCTGGTGATGGAAATCTAGGTTCTTTCCATAGTTCGGCTATTGTGGACATTGCTACTATAAACATTTGGGTGCACATGCCCCTTCATATCACTACATTTTATCTTTAGGGTAAATACCCAGTAGTATGATTGCCTATTTTCAACTTTTTGAGGAGCCTCCATACTGTTTTCCAAAGTGGCTGCACCAGCTTGCATTCCTACCAAAAGTGTAAAAGGATTCCCCTTTCTCCACATCCTTGCCACATCTGTCATTTCCTGACATGTTAATTTTAGCCATTCTGACTGGTGTGAGGTGGTATCTCGTTGTGGTTTTGATTTGTACTTCCATGATGCCGAGTGATGTGGAGCACTTTTTCATGTGTCTGTTGGCCATTTGGATGTCTTCTTTGCAGAAATGTCTGTTCATGTCTTCTGCCTATTTCTTGATTAGAATATTTGTTCTTTGGGTGTTGAGTTTGATAAGTTCTTTATAGATTTTTGATACCAGCCCTTTATCTGATATATTATTTGCAAATACATTTTATTTCTTTATGTTGTCTGATTGCTGAGGCTAGGACTTCTAGTACCATGTTAATAGCAGTGGTGATAGTGGACATCCCTGCCCTGTTCCTGACCTTTGGGGAAAAGCTCTCAGTTTTTCCCCACTGAGAATGATATTCGCAGTGGGTTTTTCATGGATGGCTTTGATGACATTGAGGTATGTACCCTCTATCCCTACACTTTGAAGAGTTTTGATCAAGAAAGGATGCTGTACCTTGTCAAATGCTTTTTCAGCATCTATTGAGAGTATCATGTGGTTCTTGTTCTTTCTTTTATTAATGTATTGTATCACATTGATTGATTTGCAGATGTTGAACAACCTTGCAGCCCTGGAATAAATCCCACTTGGTCGTGGTGAATAATCCTTTCCATGTACTGTTGGATCCTATTGGCTAGTATTTTGGTGAGAATTTTTGCATCTGTGTTCATCAAAGATATGAGTCTGTAATTCTCCTTTTTGGTGGAGTCTTTGTCTGGTTTTGGGATCAAGGTAATGCTGGCCTCATAAAATGAATTTGAAAGTTTTCCTTCATTTCTATTTTTTGGAACAGTTTCAGGAGAATAGGTATTATTTCTTCTTTAATGTTTGGTAGAATTCCCCTGGGAAGCTGTCTGGTCCTGGGCTCTTGTTTTTTGGGAGATTCTTGATGACTGCTTCAATCTCCTTACTGATTATAGGTCTGTTCAGGTTTTTTTTTTTTTATTTCTTCCTGGTTCAGTTGTGGTAGTTTATATGTCTCTAGGAATGCATCCATTTTTTTCAGATTGTCAAATTTGCTGGTGTATAGTTGCTCATAATATGTTCATATAGGGTAGTCTGGGTGGCTAGGTGGGTTAAGCCTCTGCCTTCGGCTCAGGTCATGATTTCAGGGTCCTGGGATAGAGCCCTTCATTGGGCTCTCTACTCAGCAGGGAACCTGCTTCACCTGTCTCTCTGCTTGCCTCTCTGCCTACTTGTGATCTCTCTGTCAAGTAAATATATAAAATCTTAAAGAAAAAGGAAAAAAAATATATTCTTATAATTGTTTGTATTTCTTTGGTGTTGGTTGTGATTGCTCCCCTTTCATTCATGATTTTATTAATTTGGGTCTTTTCTCTTTTCTTTTTAATAAGTATGGCCAGGGTTATCAATCTTATTAATTTCTTTCAAAGAACCAGCTCCTAGTTTCATTGATTTGTTCTGCTGTTCTTTTGGTTTCTATTTCATTGATTTCTGCTCTGATCTTTATGATTTCTCTTCTGCTGGGTTTAGGCTTTCTTTGCTGTTCTTTCTCCAGCTCCTTTAGGTATAGGGTTGGTTTGTGTACTTGAGACCTTTCTTGTTTCTTGAGAAAGGCTTGTATGGTTATGTACTTTCTTCTCAGAACTGCCTTTGCTGTATTCCAACAATTTTGAACAGTTATGTTTTCATCTTCATTTGTTTCCATGAATTTTTCAATTCTTCTTTAATTTCCTGGTTGACCCATTCATTCTTTGGTAGGATGCTCTTTAGCCTCCATGTATTTGGGTTCTTTCCAAATTTCCTCTTGTGATTGAGTTCTAGCTTCAGAGCATTGTGGTCAGAAAATATGCAGGGAATGATGCCGTTCTTTTGATACCAGTTGAGACCTGATTTGTGACCCAGGATGTAATCTATTCTGGAGAATGCTCCATGTGTACTAGAGAAGAATGTGTATTCTGTTGCTTTGGGATGGAATGTTCTGAATATATCTGTGATATCCATCTGGTCCAGTGTGTCATTTAAAGCCTATATTTCCTTGTTAATCTTTTGCTTAGATGATCTGTCCATTTCAGTGAGGGAGGTGTTAAAGTCCGCTACTATTATTGTATTACTGTTGATGTGTTTCTTTGATTTTGTTATTAATTGGTTTATATAATTGGCTACTCCCAACTTAGGGGCATAGATAAAAGTTAGGGGCATAGATTAAAGTTGTTAGGCCTTCTTGTTGGACAGACCCTTAAAGTATGATATAGTGTTCTTCCTCATCTCATTATAGTCTTTGGCTTAAGATCTAATTTATCTGATATAAGGATTGACACTCCAGCTTTCTTTTGATGTCCATTAGCATGGTGAATTGTTTTCCGTCCCCTCACTTTAAATCTAGAGGTGTCTTTGGGTCTAAAATGAGTTTCTTGCAGACAGCACATTGATGGGTTTTGTTTTTTTTATCCATTCTGATATCCTGTGTCTTTTGATTGGGGCATTTAGCCCCTTTGCATTCAGGGTAACTATTGAAAGATATGAATTTAGTGCCATTGTATTGCCTGTAAGGTGACTGTTAGTCTATATTGTTTCTGTTCCTTTTCGGTCATTACTTTTAGGCTCTCTCGTTGCTTAGAGGACCCTTTTTAATATTTCCTGTTGGGCTGGTTTGGTGTTTGCAAATTCTTTTAATTTTTGTTTGTCCTGGGAATGATGATGGCAGCCTCCCAATCTTCAGCCTCATAGGAGCCAAGAGCTCAGGGCCCCACTCCTCAGTGCACCCTCAGAGAAATCACTCCAATCTCCCTGGTCTCCAGCCACAGTCTGTGCTCACCCGGCTTGTGACCGAGTATTTCTATTTCTGGTGCATGGCCCCATTTGGAATCTCCAAACCCAGCAGATTTCTGCCACACACTCCTGCGCTGCCCCTCCCAGAGGTGGAAGGAGGGGGTCTCTCTGGATCTGCCACTTGTGGGGTCCCTGCTCGAAGAGCAGTCGCCTGACTGCGCCTTGGATCACGATTTAAAGTAATCCCAATCTAAGAGCCCACTGCTTGGCTCCATCTCTGTAGCTGGCTTCCCCACTCTGATACTTGGCAGCTCTGTCACACTCAGACACTCCCAGTCTTTCTGTGACCCCATGGGTCCTGAGACCATACTGTCCCTGTGAGGGCTCCACTCTTGCTTAGCCTCTGGAGCAATGTCCCTCAGTGGAGCAGACTTCTACAAGTTCTGATTTTGTGCTCTGCTGCTCCACCGCTTACCGGGATCAGCCCTTCCCCTGCTGTCTAACTTCCTGTCATTTCGGATTCACTTCTCCTCATATCCTACCTTCCAGAAAATGTTCGATTTTCTGTTCCTAGAATTGCTTCTCTTTTTCTCTTCTCTCTCCTGTTGAGATTGTAGGTGTTCAGAATGGTTTGATAACTATCTAGCTGAACTCCTGGGACCTAATGCTATTTCAATCTCCTACTCCTCTGCCATCTTGCTTTCTCCTGTGTTATTATATTTCTTTCAGTTTCTTTAAGTCTATTAATATTTGCTTTGTATATTTTGGTGCTCCTATTTTGTCTGTTATTATAGTTTTTGTTTTGTTTTTTTCTTAAAGATTTTATTTATTTGAGAAAGGGAGATAGTGAGAGAGAGCACAGAGTTGGGGAGAAGGAGAACCAGACTCCCCATTAAGCAGAGAGTCCAACTTGGGGCTCCGTCTCAGCACCCCTGGGATTATGACCTGAGCCAAAGGCTGACACTTAACCAACTGAGCCATCCAGGTGCCCCTCGAGTCTTTATTTCATTTCATTTTATTTTTTTTAAAGGTCCTTTTTTTTTTGTTTTTATTTTATTTTTTTAAAAAAATTATTTGACACAGAGATAGAGAGTACAGGTAGGCAGAGCAGCAGGCAGGCAGAGGGAGAGGGAGAAGCAGACTCTCCGCTGAGCAGGGAGCCTGATGTGGGGCGTGATCCTGCAACCCTGGGGTCATGACCTGAGCCAAAGGCAGCTGCTTAACTGACTGAGCCTCTCAGGTACCCCTAGAGTCTTTTTTTAAAAGTCTCTTTTTCTCTGACTTGGGTATAGCTATTCAAGCTTTCTTTTCATTTGCATTTACAATGTATATCTTCCCATCTCTTCACTTTCAGTCTGTTTCTTTAGTTTTGAAGTGAGTTTGTTTACACAATATACAGGTTGGATTTGTTTTTTAATGTGTTCAGCCACTTTTTGTCTTTGACAAAATTAGTCCTTTAAAGTAATTAGATAATCATGTACATATTGGCATTTTTTTCTGGCTGTTTTTGTAGTCTCTGTTCCTTCTTCTTTTTTTTTTTTCTCTCTTCCTTTGTGGTTTGATAGCTTTCTTTAGTGTTATGTTAGATTCCTTTCTCATTTACTTTCATGTATTTACTGTAAGTTTTTCCCTGTAGTTACTATGAGGTTCACATAAAATATCATATGTAAATAGCAGTCTGTGGGGCGCCTGGGTGGCTCAGTGGATTGAGCCTCTGCCTTCAGCTAGGGTCATGATCTCAGGGTCCTGGGATGAGCCCTGCATTGCACTCTCTGCTCAGCGGGGGTCCTTCTTCCTCCTCCCCCTCTGCCTGCCTCTGTGCCTACTTGTGATCTCTGTCTGTCAAATAAATAGATGGAATCTTTAAAAAACATAGCAGTCTGTTTTAGATTAATGGAAATATTTGAAACATTTAAAAGATTTACATTTTTATATTTTGCCACATTTTACATTTTTGATGACACATTTTACACCTTTTTATTTTATGCTTCCCTTAACTAATTGTTATAATTTTAGCTAATTTTACTACTTTTATGTTTTTACCTTCATGCTTGCTTTATAAGTGATTGATCCTCTACCTTTGTTACATATTTACTTTTTTCAGTGATATTTTTACTTTCATATGTTTTCTTTTTTTCTTTTTTTTCATATGTTTTCTTATATTTGTTAATGTTATTTCTTTTTTCCTTAAAGAAGTCCCTTTAACATTTCTTGTGGGGTTGATTATGGTGATAAACTCCTTTAACTTTTGCTTATTAGGAAAGCTCTTAATCTCTCCTTTGATATTGTTACCGAGTAGGGCATGGTTGTTTGTTTTTTTCTTTGACTATTTCATGGCACTCCTTCTGGCATATAAAGTTTCTGCTGAAAAATCTGCTTATAGTCTTATAGGGTTTCCCTTATGTAGGAAGTTGTTTTTCTCTTGCTGCTATAGGATTCTCTCTTTATACTTTTACCATTTTAATTATAGTCTGTCTTGGTATAGATTTCTTTCAGTTCATCTTATTTGAAACTCTTTGGGCTTCCTAGATCTGGATATATGATTTCTTCTCCAGATAAGAGAATTTTCAGCCATTATTTCTTCAAATAATTTTTCTGGCCCCTTTTATCCCTTTTTTTCTTCTGGGATTCCTAAAATGCAAATTTTATTATGCTTAATGTTGCTTTAAAGGTCCCTTAAGGAAGCTTCACTTTTCTTAATTTTTTTTTTCATTTTGCTGTTCTGTCTGCATAAGTCCCACAGCTTTGTCTTCCTACTCATTGATTCATTCTTCAACTTTATTCAGTCTGCAATTGAACCCCTCATGTATTTTTCAATTCAGTTATAATTTCTATTCATACTTTTTTGTATTTTTTATTTCTTTGTTGAAGTTCTTACTGTGTTCATCCACTCTTCTCCTGAGTTCAGTGAACACTTTTATGACCATTACTTTGACATTTTTCTCAGGTAGCCTGCTTATCTCAGCTTTGATTAGTTCTTATTCTGAGGTTTTGCCTTGTTCTTTTGTTTGGGACATATTCCTGTCTACTTCTTTTGCTTCTGTTATTTCTACATATTAGGTAAGTCATCTACTTCTCTTAGTTTTGAAGGTGTAATCTTGTGTAGGAGATGTTTTGTGAAGCTCAGAAGCACAATATCCCTTGGTCACCATAGCCAGGTGCTCAAAGGTGATCTCTGTGTACCTTCCTGTAGTGGTGTGGTCATAGCTTTGGTGTGTAAATGGGTGACTCTGGCAGTTGGTTTGGCTATGGGAGGCAACTGTGACTACTGCAGTGCCTCTGTAGGTGGGGATGGTCTCTAGTCTTGCTGTGGTGGGCATCTTGTACTGCTTCAGTTGGAGTGGAGTTCTCAGGGGAGGATTCCCACTGGTATTAGTAAGTTAGAGGGGGAAATCCAAAATGGCTTCTTGCTAGTGCCAGTATTAGTAAAATAGATCATAAAAGGGGTCTCTGTAGTGGCTCAGTCCCCAGAGAGAATCCCTGATGTTTCCTGCCTCTCCAGCAGAGGCTTTATGTTTAGTAAATAGGCCTCCTGTACCTATGGTCTATGTGCTTCACAAATTGCTGTTTTTGTGCTATGTTATGAATTGAGTGAGTCTGTGGATTAGCCCTGTAAGAGCAGGTTTGGGTTCTCTACAGTTTTATAGTTTCCCTTTATTTTCAAAGCCCAAGTGTATTGGGGATTCATCTCTCCTATGTAGAATCTAAGGTTTGTGGTGCTTGATGTGGAGCTCAATGTCTTGCTTCTCAGGGAAGAGTTACATTCCTTTGCTACCCCTCCCAATTGTGACTTGCCCCAGCTGGGGTTTGGTTTTATTTTCTGGTGTCTGTCTTTCTTTTCCTTTTTGATGCTGTCCCTTTATCCTTTGTGGCAGAGGCTCTGTTCTTTACATTTTCAGGTTTTTTTCAGAGGGAATTATTCCATATGTAGTTGTAGATTTGTTGTGTCCTTGGAGGGGGGATGAGTTCACCATCTTGCCATACTGCCATCTTGAATCCAGCTCCTAGAATATTTATTTTTAATCTCAGTGGTTTCAGGATATATAGAGAGCTCGTCTCAAAATTAGCTTTGTTTAGAAGTGAATGTGGTTTGGGTGATAAATTATTTCTCTAGGAGAATCAAGGAAAAGAGTCAAAGTGCTTTTTCAAAGAGAAGAGGGAAAAATGTAAGATTATGTCAGTTACAGAAAGATAGTATCAAAGGTCAACTGTGTTTGAAATAAAAATGAGCTGTCATCCAAGAGACTTCGTGACATATATTGAGAGTCCATGTCTCCATCTGTGCCAGCTTTCCTTTTAACACTATGATTCTCCAAGGGAAAAACAGAAGACATGTAATGGCTCGATAATAAGTTCTGTTGGGTTATTACTGTGTCTATTAGTTTGTTAAATTAATTTAGGTAAAATGTTTTGTTCTGGTATTTAAAAAAAAATCCTGATGGGATATTAACTTGCAATAAGGAAGCCTTTAGGAATAACGAGATATGTGAAAGTAGTGTTTTATTTTGACTAAACTCAAACAAACAATGGTATCATATTTTTGCTTCCAAGAATATATCTAAACTGAAATCCAGCAAGTAAGACAATATGTGTAAAATACCCAGAGCAAATGATTGACATATACCAAGAGCTTAGATATTCTTTTGGTTGTTTTTTATTGTTCATGTGACAAACTCTCTGACACAAGTTTCATAAAAATCACACAGCCAGAAGTTATGACTGAGATTTCACTTTATTTTTTGGGGAATAGAACCCAAATAGTCTATCTCTGTAAATACTGGGGTAAAAAACAGCTTCTACAGCCATTTTGGGGGGGGGTAGTCATTTTGGTTTATGGAGTATTTTCCTTGTCCTTCCTATTACTTACATTTAGATTTTTATATTGATGCTTTATGATTTTATTTGCATGTTACTCCTCACCCAGAGTGCTGGTGGGGTCAGATGAAACCAAAGTAGTCTAGGTTGCTACTTTTTTTCAGGAGTTCTGCTGTGAAAGTGTATGACCTGATGTAACATTAATTTTTATTTTAGATAATTTGTGGCTTCAATTTAGCTTCTTTAAAAAGAAGTGCGTTGAAGACAGAAAAATTACTAGGTTATGCAATATTTAAATAATAAAATAAAAAGTTCTTATTAGTAAATAGCAGTTCAATTTTTAGGCCTTTTTTGTTATAATGGAATATTAGTTTCTAGTGACATATTTTATAATTGTCTTTGTTGTGAAGCTCTTGCAAGCCTTAATATCTATAATCATGTTATTGTGTAGTATGTCAGGTCATTTTTTAATTGTAAAAACTATTTTATACTCGTGCCTGCAGTAGTAAAACCACTTTTGTAAAATAAACACTTGTTGAAGGGATTATCATTTTATGTATTATTATGTGATCCATACATAAAGGAGAAATAAAATTAGCCACTATAAATGCATATATGTTTTAATTAAGATTCTGAGAGAAACTTAATTCTGTGTTACTTAAAAACCCCCATTATTTGAATTACTTTGCATCTAATTTTCCCATGTTGTCTTTGGGAAAGATCTACCAAGTATGTGTCACTGAACTATATTTTACTTCTCAGTGTCTATCAAGGCAGAAAAATAGTTGTGATGGTTGAATATCTTTGTGCTGTTGGACCAGTTGTTCTTAACATAGAAGGTCATTATTGGTGGCCAAGCATCTCTGAAGACAGTAGAGCATATCCTGAAAGTCAAGAGAGACTCTTCTTGGTTTTCTTAAGACAAAGCTATTTAAAACTATTTACATTTTTAAAAAATACAAACGGTCTTGCAGCTTTTGGAAGTTGAGTTGCTTCTTTCAAAGTATGCAGTTTTGACCTGAATACTCAAATATTTAATTATGTAGTTGTTATGTTAAGTTATGAAGTTGTATGTGCCCAGAAGCTTATAGGTCATCCTATTTCCTGTAGGCTTTTTTCTACTTTGGTGAAGTGAGACACGCCAACTATCTTTATTTTTGTCTTTTTTGTCTTCCTTAGCTTAAGGACTATCAAAGAGACTAGTTGCACCTAAATGTCTTTCCATTTGGTCTCCTCTTGCATATGCATCAGAATATTTAAGTATAAGTGAATAAATTATCAAAAACTTTAAGTTAAACCTATAATCCACATTAAAATATCAAAATGTTATCATCTCAGGACCTGAGCTTAATTGCAGTATCTCTTATCTCCAATTCATTGTTTAATGCCCTCCAGTGGAACTGATTTCAGACACATACCAAATTAATCTTAATGTTGCATCCAATGGTCTTTTTTAGTAAGTCATTCTCTAGCTTAACCACCAGTAGCATTTGACATTTAATAATTCTGTCTGAGCCAGAAATAATTACTGATTCTATTGTTATAACAAAATGGTCCCTTGTTAAAAATATAATAAAATAAACCCAAACAGAGTTCAAAATCATAAATGATTTTTGAAAATCCCTGTTTCCTTTGTTTCTGTAATGTTTGCTACCTCTACTATCCTCCATAAACACTCTTTCCTGAATGTCCTTCTTTTTTCCTTCCACTGTTTGCTCTTTTTGGCAAATTTTTAAAATGCCTCTGTTGGTGCTTCTGGTTCATGCTGATTTTTTCTTATTGTGTATTGCCTATAAAGCCTTCGGTGAGTACACATATACTGATGAGTTCCCAAGATTTTCCTGAGCTGCTAGCACTTCTGGAAACCCTCACTTGGCTACTCAGAATGTCTCAAAGAATATTAATCAAGATGCTTATGTACCACAAACCTCCCCCTCTGCCTCTCTTTGTGTTCCTTCTCTTAGTGAATAGTACCATTTCCCCGTATGTCTGAAGCATCTTCCTTGAGGACAAGTGTAGAAACAGATAGACTTTGTGAAAGAAGTGTGAGGCAGTCCCTCTAAAGTGGCTTTTATATGTTGTGAATGAGGTAGGGAGAGTTTGCTTGGTTTGAGGAGAGAGGAAAAGCATGACATTCTGAATCCAAAGTGTGGAAAATGAGATTATGAAGTAAAACAAATAGGTTTTGGGAGCAGTGTTGAATATCTGCTTGAATTTTTTCAACACAAGAACAGAAAAATCAAGGCAATGACATAGAAAGTGTACTAACAGACCTAATTAAACAAACTACTTTACTATATCATAAAGGTGGCATTTCAAATTAGTGGAAAGAAATGAATTATTCAAGAAAAGATGTTGGAACAACAGGCAACTTTTGGAAAGGAAAAAGAATAATGTTGGTTTATCCCATGTGACATGAACCAAAATAAACTCCAGATGGATTATAGATTTATTTTCAAATATTGAAAACAAATTTATTACACATGTCAACTTAGCCCAGAAAAAAGAAAGCTCTGTGGTTTTCACAAATTTAGGTACATTTCAGGAACAGATATGAAGCCCTTGAAGGTATAAGTTCAGACTTCTTTTTTACATTTCAAAATTCTTAATATTTATTTTGTAATATTATTTGACCCATTCTACTTAGTAAGTAGATAGTGGGGAAGCCACTGGGTAAAACAAGTACTCACTCTACCTAAATATGAAAACACTGGCTCTAATTATGTAGTCCTGAAAATTTTCCTGATTCTATTAGGACAAAAACTAGTGGTTGCTAAGAGAATTAACGAGTAGTTATGCAATCCTCTGGGGAATGAATGGGATGTGTTCTCAAGGTATTTGTCTTAGAACAATATGGGAAAAATACATTCGTATGATCAACCTGAATACTTAGAAGTCTTGAATCAGAGGTTTCTCAGTGTTTCAGTTATATTCTTATATAATTCTTTTACATAATCTTCAGGAACACAGGCATTATTTGCTGTGCAGCAAAAATGCATGAATGACATAGAGTAGCGAGACTGAGCACCTGATATATTCAGGCAGAAGTCTCATTGTGTCATGACTGCTTTTAACTTGTTCAATTCATTCATACCACAAATGACTATTGAATAACTACCACAAAGCCCTTCTCCTTGGGTGCTGAGCATACAACATAATACTCTACATCACAGAGCTTACCTTAAAAGTCAAAGATGGTGGAGTTTGCTAAGCACTATACTAGGAATAAAAGATTTGGGGGCACTAATCCAGAACTGGTGAGTAAAAGAATGCTTCCCTGAGGAGGTAATGCCAAAGTTAAGTCATGAATAATGACAGTGAATGTCAGCCAAAAGCAGATGTGGGCAGATTGGAAGGGAAAGGTATTTTCAGGCAGAAGAAAAACATGTAGACAGACATGAGGCAAGAGACAATATGGCGTATTTAGGGACCTAAGATTTGGATTAGTGGGGCTGGATTATAATATACAATGCTAGGAAGTGGCAAGGGAGGGGCTAAAGGCTCTGGATCATAAAGAATCCCTATATCAGGATAAATTCATAACTTTATTATAGAGTTATAAAGTTGAATTTGTAATTGTGTATATATATATATAGTTACGTATAACTATATATATAAAATTATAAAGTTGACTTTAGATAGACCATTGTACAGCCATTTCCTATGTTTTTCTCTCTATTTCCTTTTAATACTGAACAGTATTTTTATTTAGTTGTAAAATGGCTTCAAGAGCAGACACAGGGAACATTACTGACAGACTTTAGAGTACAAAAAACCACTTGTAGGGATGGCTAGTTGAGGTCTTTTTTTTTCTTTTCCCACCAGTATTTTTAAGAAATTTTCAAGTTTATAGTGTCATTAAATTGTGCTTAATGCCAGGATTACAGTCAAAGCTGTGAAAAATGTTTTATTTTGTGGAGCTGGGTTATGACAGCCTTAATTCCATGATGCAGTAGCAGTAGTTCTCAGACCAGTGTGGGCATCAGAATTCCCCTGGGGGTTTGTTAAACACAGCTTGGTGACCTCACCCCAGAAGCTGTGATTCAGCAGGTCCAAAGCACAGCCTGAAAATCTGCATTGCTACCAGGTTCCAGGGGATGCTGTTGCTGCAGATCTCACACTGCAGTTGGAGACCCACTGTGTAGGGGAATGAGAACTTCCCTGCAGCACCAGCGTCTACCATCTGGGCTGCACATCACACACACCTCATGGTAGCCTGTTGGGGGGTGTTGGTTTGTCCCAAGTTTTTCTAAGAGATGAGTTGAACGGATTGCAAAATGCCCCACACTTGGCAACCCTTAGATCTGTAAGACCAGGACTCTGAGTTTGAGGTATCTGTAATTGAAAACCCATTGGAATATTCTCATCCCCACACCAGGCAGTCATACATGTGCCATCTGGCCTACTGTCCTGAATGTGCTTCCTTCCTCCACCATTCCCTCTGAGCTATGGGCCATCTAGCTTCTAATTTACAAACTCTTCCATAAGTCAGTCTTTTCTCTGAATGTCACTTCTGCCTTCTCGCATTAACTGAATTCCATTTACGGAGTTTGTTTCTTCTCCCTCATATCACATATCTCAGGGAAGGATACTCCTTGCTCATAACTCCCACCTTCAAATCATTATGACTCTTCCCTCTCACCATCCCTGTCACCTAGAATGCTCAAACCATCTGGTATACCAGTGTCCTCACTAATACCCTCCAGCTCTCTAATTCACCTATAATTGTGACTCTTTGCATAAATCTTTTTCATTTCTGTCATCCTACATTCTGGCCTTCTAATTTAGGGAACTGCTCACCTTTCTCCGTGTCAGCCACCCACTGGTGTGATTACACCAGCAGCCTAATCACCCACAACTGTACAGTCTCCAATATCTCAGTTCCAACAAGTTTGCTCTCTGAATACCGTCTACCAACTCCCCTTATCCAGGAGCCATGTTTCAACCTCATCAGCCCTTCCAACACATTACCCATTCTACTTTCTCACCCTTCATCACCACCATCTTGCTTCCTTTCTCATATAATTCCTTATTATAAACACTCTCTTGCAAACACCCTCAACTCTCTTGCTTCTCTTTCCCTCAGAAATATTTAGCTGGTCTTTGGTGAGAATGTTTCTTGTTGCTTAACTCATTTGAACAAAAAGGGGACTTTTTTGTGTCTTACAAATTGGAATTTGGAGAATTCAGAACAGCTGGATCCAGAGGTTCAAGAAGGATCAACCGACTTCTATGTTTCCATTTCTTTGTTCTTTTTTTCTCTGTAACAGTATTATTCCTAAACAATGAGAATGACTCCCCAGTAGCACAAGACTTAAATAATTTTTAAAATTAAGGGCCTTAGCAGACAAGAGATCTCTAGCAATTACTTATAAATGACTTGACTTTACTTGTACTATATCCCCATCTTTGCATCAATCACTTTGGACAGTGAAGAATCTTTGAAGTCATAAGGGCCTAGGTTCAAACTTCGGTTCTTCATACTAGATTTATGACTTTAAGGGAATAAACCATCTAAACCTCAGTTTACTCAATGCTAAAAAAATTGAGATAATGATAAAACGGGTATAACGATAATCTTTGTCATAGGATTATTGAGAGGATTAATTGAGATAATCCATGTACTTGGTATAATATATACCACACAATAAATATTCAATGAACTATTAAATCTCATAATCTGTTTTCGTATGAGATTAGACCATGCTCCTTCAATTAACTTCTGTCTTAAAGTTTAATTTTTCCTATTGCTTTATTTCCGTACTAACACAGAAACTTAAGAATCATTGTGTAAAGCTTTCAAAAAGTTTTTGTTGGAACTTAAAGTTTTATTAAACCTATAGATAAATTGGGCGAACCCAGAAACATTGTGTATTTATTTTTATATCTCTCAGTAAATTTAGAAGAGATTTTACATTTCTCAATATGTATTTGTAGATATAGAATAATATTGATTGTCCTTGAAAATGGGATTGGTTTCTTAAAATCTTACTTTTAATTGATTTTTGCTGGTATATTAATAAGCTGTTGCTTTTGGATATGCGTTATGTAATTTGCCACCTTTCTGAATTTTCTTAGTTCTAAGAAGCGTTATGTGATTGGATTATCAGGTAGATTATCTTGTGCACAGATAATTTTCTTTCTTCCATTTTATAACTTAAAGCTTTCATTTTCGTAATTTGATTAGAACTATAGAAAAATTTTAATAGATGGCAAGGATTTTTAATGAGGGAATAAGGTGGTTACCTTTTTAACTTGTTTCTAACTTCTAGTACAGGGTAAAGATGTAAAAATTTACCCAAATGTGCTTTGGGCATCTATTGAGAAGAATATATACTTTTCTCCTTTAAATTACTCGTGTGATAAATTATTTTAATCAGTTCTCAAAAAAATGTATTATTTTTAAGTTTCCAGAATAATGCATACTTAATTGGGTGTTTGGTTCACGCTACATAAAGCTGGTTTTAATTTGATAATATTTTAATCAGGATTTTTAATTTGTATTCAAAACTAAGATTGGTCTGTGGAATTTTGACTTTGTTTCTTTTGTCATATTGAATATCAAGGTAATTTTAGTCATACACAGTGATTGGGGGCGTTCTGTATTCTTCTACTTCTGGAATAAACAATACAGAAGTTACATCTTCACTGAAAGTTTTGTAAGACAAAACACTTCTCTGTGCCAAAGAATACTTTTTGTGGCAGTTTTTAAAAATTTTAACTTTTAGTTACTTCTAGCATATTTTATCTATTTCAGTTTTTATTTCTTTCCAATTAAGTTTGATATATTAGACTTTATTATTACAGAATTTTAAATTGAACCTCTTATTTTGAAAAATGGTCATTTATGTAAAACCTTTATGTTTCTTGCTTATTCATTTTGGCAGAGGTGTGTTTTATTCTTTCAAAAGAACTATTACTTATATTTATCAATTTTACTATTTTTTCTAGTAGATTATTTTATGTACTTACCTTTTGTAAAACTCCTTTTACTCTCTTACTTTGTTTTCTTTCATCAATGATAAACTGAATTGATATTTTTTCTGTTAATGATGTACTATATATTGGCTAATTGAATTTAAATAAAAAATATTTTAAATCTTGTATAAATTTTCATCAGTTTAGAAGTTTGACTGCATCCCGTTGTTTTGGTACATCCAAACTCTTGGCTTTTCCTCCTTGACCTAAGAGCTATATAGATCACATTTTAAATTGTGTACATATTTTGGTTACCTATTTATAAATGCTTATTTGTATTCAGGTAAACTAGAAAACTGATCCGTGGTGACAAAATTTATGTGTAGATTTTTGTAAATCTATGTATAGTTTATTTGTGGGTTTACTTTTACCCTTCTTAACTCATTGCTTAGTCTAAATCCTGTGGGGGTGGAAAATACAGTAATCAGATGGTGTGAAAGAGAAATTACTCTAAGTGTGTAGAGAAAAGCAATAACTTGGTTTTAACTGCACCCCCTCCCCACACATTTCTTTTGTATAACAGACTGACTCCCAAAGGAATAAATCCATATTGAGTTTTTTCATATATGTTAGGGTTTCAAAATCTTTTGACAAAAGACAGATCAAAGAGTGGCTTTATCTGCTTCTATTCAGATACATTTTATTTCAGAAACATACACCGAGGAATTGCTGATATGTCCTTAGGAAAACATATTCACATGTAACTTCCAATCACACTTAGCCATATTTGAAAGATTTCTGAAGGTCAACTCTGGCATAAGCTAACATTATACTATTTAGCCCAGGAATTATTTTAGTCTTTGATTAATGGGCATATGTTTGGTATGTAATATAATTTTGTGAATGCTAAATCAAATTGTAACTTAATTAGGTTGACTTAGTGGCTTGGGAGAAAGCTTTAAATTTTTCCCTGACTTGTTGCTCTTTTTTTTTTTTTTAAAGAGAAAAAGAGCCTTTCTTTTAATGATGGTTCCCTTTAATTGGGAACTAATGTGAATGGACTACAATTTAGCCAGTTTTCTGTAATAATCCCTGCTATCCAGATTTAAAGGTACATCAATTTTTTTCTTTTTTGCCTTCATTCCATGAACCCTTACTGACTACACCTATATGTTGGGCACTGCACTAGATACTAGACAAATCAGTGGTGGGTAAAAATGGGGTTGCTGCTTTCAGATTTACAGTCTAATATATGAGAAACAGAAATTGTTAAAATGTGCACTTGTGATACATGCCACAGGGAGTAAGTGTTGATATGCTAGCATTCAGTTAATGGCCTGGGAGGACAGGGAAGGATTGCAGACAGAATGGATCTTCTGTTGAGATTGAAAGTTGAACAAGGTGAGGTATCTGGGTGGCTCAGTTGGTTGAGCTTCTGCCTTTGGCTCGGGTCATGATCCCAGAGCTCTGGGGTTGAGCCCCATGTCAGGTTTCCTGCTCAATGCAGAGGCTGCTTCTCCATGTGCTTCTCTCCCTGCTCATGCTCTCTCTCTCTCAGATAAATGCATAAAAACCATAAAAAAAAAAAGAAAGTTGAACAGGGATTTCCTAGGAAAAGTTGAGAGAAGATACCTCTAGGCAGAGCGAGGATCATAGCTTGTGCCGGGAGATGGGATGAAACAAGGTATATATAAAGAACTGAGGAAAAGTCTAATGTGCCTTGGATATTAAAAGCCAGTAGGAGAGCAGTTGAACAGAGGCAGGAGAGAGAGATGGTGTCTGCATTCTTCCAGGCCTTGTATAAAATTTGTTCTCCATTCTAAGTGCAATGCGAGGCCCAAGAAGTGCTTTAAACTGGTGATAGAATCTGATTTAAATTTATTATTCCATTTAGCAAATATTCACCAAGTGACTACTGTCAGGCATTGCTCTAGGCATTGGAGATACAGCAGAGGCCAAAACAGGCGACAAACTGTCTTCTTGCAGCTCGTAATGTGATGCAATGTTTAATAGGACAGAGATGACCTCATAGGGGAAGTGACATATAAGAAAGAATATGCAGAAAGTGAGGAGATTCAGGGAGGGAATGAGGACCCAAAAGTCCCATGAATGCAAGTCGATCCGATGAAACGACTGTAGTTGTCCAGAATGGATACCCCAGCTCAGAGGAGACTGAGGAGTTTCCTCCCCGTATAATTATATGCTTGCGTTTTATATATGTACATATACACACACACAGGTGTGAGCACGACATGTGCACGCACGCACGTGCACTCACACACACACACACACACACACACACACACACTGTGCATGCATATATTGTACCGTAACTTAAGCAATGGGCAGGGATAAAGGAAGCCACAGAGGCGATGTAGAAAGAGAACAGAGACTAAGGCAAGGTTGTACTGGATGGAGAAAGAGGAAGTAGCTCTAAAGTTGGGAGAAAAGAGCCCACAGGTATGCTGGGGGACGGAATTTGAGGAGAATAGAAGCGAGAGGCTGCATCATTAAAGGCTGCAGACAGGTAAGGGTAAGAACTTCAACATGTTTTGAATTTAGTGACTTCAGTGTTACGAGATCCTTCCCTGATGGAGTGATGGAAGCCAAGTCCATTAAAATGGAATAAGTAAGAAATGGAGAATGTGAGAACAGTTAGATCTTTGAAAGCTTTTCAAAAATACAAAAAGCATAAGTTTTAGTATTTGAACGAGATTGTTGAATTGGAGGGTTTTTGTTTTTTTGTTTGTTTTTTTGTTTGTTTTGTTTTGTTTTCCCTCCATGGGAGAGACTGTGGCATGTTTAGAAGCTGATGAGAGCAAACTGGGATAGGGGTGTTGAATATACAAATGAAAGAAGGAAGGATTAATAATGGATGAATTGGTTAAGTCTAAGTCTAGCAAATACTGTGAATTTTTGTGGAGGCACAGTTATAGAGAGGCAATGTTTCTTCAGTAATCAGAGCAATCAATTTGTTTCTTATTATCACTTTTTAAAATGTAGTTTTCCAGTATCAACTAATCTCTATTTAACTAATGATGTTGTTTTTTGAGGAAAAGGGAAAATGGCATTATCTTTCTTAGTTGGCTATTTGACTTAAGTCATTCACTGCCTCAGTCTCGCTTCACCAAAGATAAATGAAATCTACATATACGTACATACACATACCTTTGCAATACGCAATGGTTTATAAATAGCCCAATTTTAGGAGCTAATATTAAGAACCTGAGTAGAATTTAATCAGTCATTAATCTCTTTCTCAATTCTGGGTTATTTATCAACTTTATGTCAAGGGACAAGGAAAAATTATCCAAACATTGTTTAGTACAATCATCATTAATTAGTTAACACTTACTGAGAGAGGCTTTTAACCTTTTTCTCCCCCAAGGATTATTCTAATGTCAGACTTGAATAAAAAATATCTTTAGCAACGCTTAAGTCTTCCAGGCTTAACATTTATTATAAGTCAATTAGCTCTGTACTACAAGCAAGGGGATGAAGGGCTGGTGCGGGGGTCTGCGTAGCAGCAGCAGAATAACAACAGAAACAGAAAACAGCTTCTAGGAATATCCTTCCCAGTTTCTCTTTAATAGTTTTAAATTTTTGACATGATGAATGACCCATTTTTGTTTATTCTCCATTTCTTTTTGTGGAACTCCTTGTTGATATGCAGTTACTGTATTTGGATCAAGGGCAAAATTGCCTTATCTCTTACATTTTTTACAATTTTCAGAATACTATTTACTCTTAAAAGTGGACTCCAAAGTATGCGCTGTGTGTCATGTAGAGTTAGTAAATCCTGGCCAAATGGGGATATTTCAAACCTAATCAACACCTGCGTTCTTTACTTGCACAAACAACAGTGAATCACAGGAGATTTGGGAGTGGTTTACTCACATCTAATATAACTTTCAGATTGATTTTTCTTTTAATAATTTGTTTCCTGGCTGATCCGTATGAATCCCTCTTATTAAGAAAAACGAACTATCCAGGATCCACTGAAGAACCAAATAACTCCTTGCTAATCATTCAGGGAAATGTTTCAGGCTTAAGCAATTTAAGATGTAGATATTGAACTTACTACTAGCTATAAGCAAGCTCTAAAATACAGATAAGACCCTATAAGTCATCTTTATGAGTTGAAGGGATGGTTAAGTTGCATGTGTCCAAGAACTATGATTTGCCACCCACTTGCTCACCAATAAGGAAAAGCTCCAGATAGAGTAAAACCTGAATAAACAAGATACTTGTTTCTTTCAGTAGAAAATAATTTACCATCACCGTCTGGTTACTTTTAGACTAGGTAAATTTAGCTTTGTGATTTATTGCCCAAGACATTTTTTTCTTTATTGTAAAGCCTCATGTCAAAAGAAGTGATTTTGGAGGGTTGGGGACCTTTGATAAATGACCTATGGTTCTGGCAGTTTGAGCTGAATATTGATTTCTCTTTTCCTCTTTTAAGAAGAACATTTATATTTGTTTATTCCTTTTTCAAAAAAAACCCCTTTGGAGTAGCTCTTGCTTGCTTGCTTTCTTCTTATCTTAGTTTTAGGGATCTGACTAGTTTCTGTGAATAAGCTGGCACATTTTCAGAAATTGTCTGATTAAAAATACCACTAATGGAGTTTCATTAAATTTTAATTACTATGACTAGTGAAACATATACATCTGTCTTACTGAGGATATTCTACTATAGTTAAGAGTTATAATAATAGCCTCTGTTTAAGATCAATCGCTTGAATCTTTTCTAAGGCTTTGTGCATTTAGGAAGTTAATTTTCTTTCTTAGTAGGCCATATTCATTCTTGTAAGCTAAACAAATGAGTTTTATGTCTTAGCATAGATGGTTTACCACCGTCCAGTTGTTTTTCAGTAAGAATCCTATAAAAACTTGAGCTTGTATTTTTCTCTGAGTTTAAAATTCAACACATGCCTAATATTTAAAACTTGAATTACAAATAATTAAAACACATTGTCTCACTAAAGTAGGAGCTAATATTTTGTGGGGTTTTTTGTTTAAATTTTATATTAAAATATTTGTACATTGCATTTATATCTAATTATGGACATGTACATACAACTGTGCATTATAAATCTATACTTAAGAACATGGCTATGTGATATACTGTTACTCAACTGGACTATAACTGAATTCTCCATTTCTTTATTGTTGGTTATTTGGGATTTTCCGCCACTGTAATTTCTTAGTTTTATGATGTGACTTTTAATCCTACAAAATACATGGTATAGATGTAAGTGTAAAGTGTAAGTGTAAAGAATGTTGCTAAAACAAATACTAGGGTCCCCCCCGACTTACAAAAATAGAATGATGCTAATCTCTTTCCAACTGAAATGCATTCAGCTGTGCAAAATCATTGCTTCCCTTTGTCCTTTCTTTGATTTTCTTATAATTTTGTCACACCTGAATCTGCTACTAAAAAGTACATTTATTTTTCTTGTCTTAAACTTTATAGGAATCTAATAATATTTTACATATTCTTCCCTGCTTTTTTTTTTTTCCCCTCACTAAACAATGAGCTTGGGAGATGCATCATATTATGTGTGTAGTTATAGCTGATTTATTTTAATGGTTTCATATCTTTTTTTTTTTGCTTGAATAGATTCAAGGTTTTACTTGTATTACTGGATATTTGGGCGATTTTCATTTTTTTGCTGTCACAAACAATGTTGTAAGCGTTTTGTATATGTCTCCTGGAGCATATGTGCAAGGTTCTCTTGGGTAAATACTAGCAGCAAAACTGCTGGGTCTTCATATTACATATTTACAACTTTATTGTATAATGCAGTATTTTATAAAATGGCTGTATTAATTTACATTTTATCAGCAATGGATAAGATTTCCTGTTACTTCACTACTTTATATCTTTACATCACATATAATAACAATTAATTTTAGACTATTTAACTTGTACCAGGCTGGTGGATGTAAAAAAAATAATCTTGAGGTGGTTTTAGTTTGCATTTCCTGTTCATTTATGAAAGTGAGCTTCTTTTCAGGTTTATTAGCCTTTTTTCCCCTTTGTGCATGTATTTTGCTCCTCTTTTCATTTTACATTTTCTTTTTTTGTTGTTGATTTTTGAGAACTTACACATATTCTAAATATATGTTTTATATATGTTGCAAGCATTTAAAGTTTATAATTTGTCTTGCCACCTTGTGGTATCTTCAAACTATGGAAGCCTTATATTTTAATGTAATCATATATGCATTTTTCTACTTTGGTATTTGTGTTTCTTGTTTGTATGACATACTGAAGGTCATAAAAATTCTCATTTATTTTTTATAAGAGTTTTAAACATTTTTCTGGAGTCCATCTTGTATTGATTTCTGTTTATGGTATGAGATAGTTATCTTCTTTGTTTTCCATATAGATAACCATGTGTTCTATTGCTATTGTAACAAAGTTTACACATGTTCATCATTTTACAGTTCTGTAGATAAGAGGTCAGATGTGAGTTTCACTGGTAAAAAATCAAGTTGTCAACAGGACAGTGTTACTCTCTGGTAGCTCTAGGGTAGAAGTCATTACCTTGTCAGTTCCAGCTTTCGGAGCATTCCTTGCCTCATGGTCTCCTTCCTCTCTCTTCAAGAGTCAGCAGGCTCATATTTCTCTGACTTCCGTTCCATTGTCTTAACTTCTCTTTCTGATCTCTATCACTTTTAAGAACTCACATGATTAGATTATGTCCATCTGGATAATGTAGGAAAATGTCCCCGCCTTATAGTGTGTATCCTTAATGTACCAGGAAAGCCCTTTTTGCTATCTAAGGTAACACGTATTCACAGGTTCCAAGGTTAGGGTATGAACATTTTTGAAGGCCATTATTCTGCCTGCTACTTTACTTACCCTAATATCATTGATTAAATTGTCCAGCATTTACTTAGTGATTTGCAGTGACATCCCTATGAATTATCAAAATTCATATAAGCATTGCTCTTATTCCATTGGTCTCTCTTTCTATTCATACATCATGGTACATGGATTTATTACTGCAGCTTTAAAATGAGTTTCAAAACCTGTCAAGGTGATAAGTAAAATGGAGAATATCGAAGTATAGAGATTGAGAGTGTAAGACTGTAATTTTAAGCAGGATGGTCAGGAAGGCTTCCCAGAGAATGAAAGTTTAAGAATAGACTTGAAGGACATGAGAGGGTAATTCCTGTTTATCTGGAAGAAAAATCTCCCAGGCAGAAGCAACCAGAAGGGCAAACACCCTCAAGCAGGAATACTCTGGAGCTTTATGGAACGTGAAGGAGGCCAGTTATGACTGCAGCAGAATCAGCCACAGGAGAGATTAGAAATTTAGGCCAGATACTATGTAGAAACCAGATGGGGGACATTTCTCAGGACATTGCAAGGATTCTGTTTTACTGTAAATACTGTGAGAAAGCATGAGAGACTCTGGAGCAAGAGCAATAGCATGAACTTTTGTATGTTTTAAATGAACATCCTAGCTTTGTATTGAGAATGGATTGTAGGAGTCCAGAGGAGAAGCAGAGGGTCCATTTAGGAAGCTACTGCAAAAAAGTTTCACAAAACGAACAAATCAGTAAAAAAAAAAAAAAAAAAAAAAATAGCAAGCTCAAACTGACTGAAGGAGAAATAGAAAGTCTGAATCTTACCTTCTCATCTTGAATCAGTAGGTTAAACCTCCTTTCCAGCCAAAAAAAGAAAACTAAAAACAAAACCCAGCTCCAAAAGTTTTACAGGGGAGATCTAGCAAGCATGTAAAGAGCAATTAATTTTACAGAAACTCTTTAAGAGAGGAAAATGGGGCACACTCCCCAACTAATTTTATGATAGGGGAGTAATCTACCCATTAAAGTGAACTATAAGTGGTACAAAAAAAGGAAATTAAAGGTAGGTCCCTTTCGAGAATATAAACCCCCAAATCATTAGAAAATGGTCATGAATGAAAAATTGTACATTAGACATCTCAAATTTAACAGAAGTTCTGACCTTTGCTACACTATCACCAATTTTTTCTTCTAGTGAGTGGCAACACTTGCCATCACGTAGCTGAGGTTTCTTATTGCCTGTTTCTTCAGATAACGTTCAGAACTGAACCTCCACAGTAATCATTTTAGTCCAAACAGTTATTGTATTTTCATTTCAAGAATTTCAATGTGTGGTTCTTTTTCCTAATTTTCTGGATTATTTTTTATATTCTAATATTCCTCAGAGAAGAAACCACACTACCTATTCCAGAAATAACGGTTTATTAATAATTAGGGGCTTATACTAGCATTGGGAAAGCTAGGGAGATAGACATCAGGAAAGCAGCTGGAGATTAGAGGAGCTCTGCTTTATTTCAGAGATCTCAGCCTGAAAGAGTGAGTGGGTAACCCAGAGCTTATGGGGATTTCTGAAGAGTCTATAAATCCCACCAGGATTGACAGTGGGGAGCTCATGAAGCAGTGTGCAAGCTGTCCCATCTGCTAAACTTGTCATGTCTAAACCACAAACCTCCTGAATATAAAGAGTCCTCTTCACGTCTCCTTTCATCTTTCATCAGTTTCTTTCATTAGCAGTCTCCAACCTGCGACAATGTACCTGGAGAGAGACTTTGGTCAACACAGTTCCCAGACTTAAACAGGAGGGGTCGTAGCTGGTTGACCATCCGACACAAGTTTTTGTTTTTGTTGTTGGTCTTCACTCATAATTTTGATTTCTTTTTAAATTTTTAACTTCACTAGCATATTGTTTTATAATCTGTATATTTTAATACAAACCTTTGAAGTCTTGTTCAGGTTTGAGTCTGCTACCCAAGTTTCTGCTCACTCTCCGTTGCCTTGCTTTATCATATATTTTGTGATTTTGTCTTCGAGTCTTGTGGTCTTTGAAATGCGATATATGGGGTTTCTGGAAGCCTGGTTTGATGGGGGTGTTCTTTCAGAGAGCATTTATTTTATTTCTCTTAGGAACTTCAGACCGTTACCAACCTGACACCATTTTGAATTAAATTCTCAGCTTGCAGGTGGGGGAAGCAAGCAGATAGTGAATTCAGGCTGAAACCTGTTTGAGAACTGAATTCTAGTTATAGACTCCACAGGAGACATTTTCTCCCTGCATTCACAGCTAAGACAACTTAACTGGCTGTCTTGCAGGGTTTATTTATTTATTTTTTTTATTTCTAGTTAACTTTCACTGCATGTGTAGTACTTGTGAGGATCTCAAAACCAATTTTGTAGTTGGTATGAACCCTGGCTTTATTTCCACCCCTCCCCGCATATTCCAGCGTGACTCAAGGTGTCAGCTATTGCTGCAGTCATCTCAAGGTTGACTGGGGCTGGATCTTCTTCCAAGTTCCCTCACAGGGTGCTGAGCTCGATTCAGTTCCTCTTAGAGTATTGGACTGAGGATCTCAGTTTTTTTTTCTGGATGTCGGCCAGAGCTCATACTCAGCTACTTGCTCATGGACCGCTCTACTGGGTAGCTCCGTGGCAGCTGGCTTTATCCAAGTGAGCACCGAGAGAAATAGAGAGAGGGGGAAAGGAGGAAGGGAGGGAATATTTTGTAACCTAAATTCAAAAGTGGCATCTTATTACTTTTGTTATATTTTCTTCAGTGGAAGTTAGTTACTAGGTCTAGACCACACTCAAGGGGAAAGGATTACAGAAAGAGCCTAATTGCTGGGAGGCAGAGATCACATTGGAAGCCATTTTAGAAATAGTCACAATGTCTTATCCAGAATACGCCATATTCAGAGCTTCAAAATATGATCTCTTCTCTGGTCACTCTAATAGAAATGACCTTCCTTCTATTTACTTCTATCTCTCAAAATTTTTTTGACTCTCTTACTACATAAAGACTTCTCTTTTAGATATTTGTGTCTATCTTGATTTTTTCATAGGCATCTAAATTCCATGACTACTGAACTGTGATATTCATGTCATTTTGTCCCACCAAATCTTAGCAGCTTACTCAATATTGACTATATACTTGGTTGTTAATGAATATTTCTTAAATTGCTGAATTGAATTATGAACTTACGTCTGTTGTTTTTCACATAAGTGGAAGAAGAATTCGTCATGTTCTTTTAGTGACTGGTTCTATTAAAAGTTGCTTTCGTCCATTGTATTTTGTTAGACTAGAATGCAAATGTTTAAGGCTAAAATAAATTCTCAAAACTTTGATTGTATGATAACCCTCAATTTGTTTATCTAACCCCTGTTTTTATATGCATATATCCTCTTGAAATAGGCAACCCCTGGAGGGAATTCATTAATCTTTTCTGAACTATAAAAGTAAATATTTAATTTTCAAATTTAGAGAAATAAAAGTCAAAGGGTTAGGTGGGTTATGAGGCCACTGGTACTATGAAAGCACAGTGCTAATAAATGTGGGTCCCAAAAATTCTGTGGATAGAATCTCAGAGGCAGTATGTAGACATTTATTTGTTTTGAGAATGGACCAAACTAATGAGTTCATTTAAGGCTATAATAACTATTAATATTCTTAAGTTGGAAATGTGATTGGTTTCTAATGATAATATTAATAATAACTATTTCTGCTAGCATTATTTTAAAAGTGTTTTATGGCTTTTCAATGTCATCCCATTTGTATTTGATATATCTTTTGATCCTTATTAATATTTTGAGTTGAGCAAGATAGCAAATGCTATTGTTCATTTTTTTGTCTTTATTTTTAGTTTTATTGTGGTAAGAACCCGTTAATATAAGATTCTATTCTCTTTACAGATTTTTAAGTATATAGTGCAGTATGGCTGAATATAGGCCTGATACTGTGCAGCAGATTGCAGTTATCTTGGCTTATTCATGTTGCTTAACTGAGATCTTACACACGTTGGTTAGTAGTTTCTCCTTTATTTCTTCCTCTAGCTCCTGGAAGTGCCATTCAACTCTACTTCTGAGTTTGACTATATAGATTCCTCATGGAATCATGCAGTATTTGGCCTTCATTACTGGTTTATTTCACTTGGTGTAATGTTCTCAAGTTTTATCTACTGTGCCAAATAATGTGGGATTTTCTTTTTTTTTTTTTTTTAAGGCTGAATAATATTCTATCATGCAATATAAAGCTAGATTAAGAGACTTAATAAGGCCATGTAGCCAAGGAAAAATAGACTGGACCAGATTTTTGACCTGCTTGAGTATAACTTTTATGATTCCTTTAGATTCTGTTCTAAAAATAAGTCATTCACTCATTTGCTTATTCATTTGTTTGGTGTTAGCTCACATTTACTGCATATCACAGGCACTATGTTCACTGCATATAGAAGTAAACAAAACAAGCATTGTTCCTGTCTTCATGGAATTAGAGTCTCTTGACAGACTCAGATGCTGAACAATGAAATCTCCCAATTATTTTAAAATTATAAACGTGGTAAGGTACCAAACATCCACACAGTGGTTCCTAATTTAGTAGGAGAGGGGGAACAGTTAAGGAAGGTCTCCTTGAGTCAGTCCATTTAAGCTGAGTTATGATTGATGATTAGTAATTTGTCAGGAAAAAATAGTCTAGGCAAGGAAGAGAAGATACAAAGGCCTGCATGTGGGAGGAGCTTGTGTTGGGAATTAATTAAAATTTGTCTGAGTGGCTGGATCAGATTGAGTGAGGAGATCAGCAGGCGCTCTGTCACCCATGGCCCTGTAGCCCATGCTGAGGATCAGGGATGCTAATGTAAATGCAAAGAAAGAGGTGTAAGTTGGGAGTAAAAGTGTGATTCTATCAAATGTATATCTCTAAATAGTGTTTTTTTAAAAAATGCAATTTAAATGTGTGCAATGTTCATCTTCATGAAATGTTGAAGGCCTAGTACTAGCCAGGCACAGCACTTAGCAACTTGAATGAAGCATGTATTCTAAATTGGCAGAATTTCTTCAGTGAAGAATCTCAAAGACAGTGTCCAAAACTGTCATCTGGATATTTTCTAAACTTGCAGTGATTTTTATCTATACTACTTTACAGAATTATAATGGGCTCTGAAATAGGTATTGATAATGGTCTTCTGTTCTATTTTCAAAAATTTCTAATCAATTACTGATAAAATTTCTTATATCTTATAAAAATCTTATATCTCAATTTTGATACGTACTAACTCTCCATGCCTTAGTTCCCTCATTAGTAGAAAGGAATGATTACAAGCAGTGTTTTTCATATTACCCTGCAGATGAGAAGGAGGTTTTACTTTTCTGTCAATGTATTAAGTTGAGCTGCCTCATTCTAACCTTGGCACAGTTTTTCATTTTAAAAGGCATAAAAAATGATCAAATGCAAATTAAATTTTTAAGCACATGTACATATTTGCACATATCAAATGTATTTTTGTGGTTTACATTCACAACACATATTAAAACTTTACTTTCCTTCTCGTGCCATTGCTGTCTCTGTAAGTGTGCACGTGTCTCTTCTGCCTTAGCTTTTCTCTGATTCTCATTCCTATAGTCTTCCTAGGCCTCCCTCTGTCTGCTCTCACTTGCTAACCCACATATGTGCACAAACATACAACTTGAATAATAATTCTGTTTTTCTTAAAGCTTCCCGAAAGACTTTAATAATAAAATCAGTCCTTGTAAACTCTTACCCATCTCACCCACCCTTCTTCTGCCCTCCTCCTCTTGCTACCATTTTTAACTTATGCTATTATACTAGGTTAGGGAAGTAAATACTCAAATTTTTTCCCATTATCTTTACCATTACTAGATTTCTCTGGTTCCCATGGATGAGGGGCAGGATATAATGCTTTTTGATTCATTCTAAAATTCATCCCACTCAACGAATACCCACTTATTCCTTCTTCTTCTGTAATTGAGGGCTCATAACTGTCTTTGTGACAAACACTTGAGCATCAGTGTAGCTGAACACTGTAAGTTCCTGTTTCATATCCCAAACAAGTGCTGGCATCTTATCTGCCCAAAGTTTGACAAAGTGCTGTGGTGATTTACGAGGTGTCCACCCAGGTGTGGTCTGCAGAATGGAAGGAGATTGACTCCCCATTCATAATAGCAATCTCATTTCTACTGGGTATACAATTGTCATAGTTTCCTCGGATGCAAAGTGCAGATAATGATTTACCTTATCATATTATGAAGTGTATTTGTTTTCTGGGGCTACTGTAAAAATGTACTTCAAACTGAGTGGCTTAAACAGCAGAAATTTATTATCTCACAGTTCAGGAGGTGAGAAGTTCAAGATCAAGATGTTAGCAGGGCCGTGCTCTTTGTGAAAATGTTAGGGGTGGGACTGCTGCTCCCCCCCCCCCCCCAGTAAGGACACAATCATATTGGATTAGGATGCCTCCACCCCTGTTCATTTTACACCGTTCCATCTTCAATTTGCAAATAAGGTTACATTTTGAGGTACTAGGGGGTTAGGACTAACATAGGAATTTTGGGGGGACACAATTCAATTGTTAACATGAAGATTGAATGAAATTATATATGTGAAGAATTTAACAAAATAGCTTCAAAATAGAAAAAAAAACCCACTGTATTATCTCTTCATTATGTATTTACACCTTTGTATTATTGGTGTATATGTAGGCTTGTTAAGGGTAGAGTTACTCATCTTTGTGTTTGCCACTCCTTGACAGTTGACAGCACAGGGCTTTTGCATACTCCAGGTACTAAATATTTGATAAATGCTCTTTAATCCTATACATACTGTTACACAATCAGATTCTGTATGTCTACTAACGTTGATGTTTCTGTGTCTATGGCCGAACACAGTCGTCAGTGTTTAGTAAATCTCTGGAGTGAGGGAAAACAGTGTGAGTGGAATTATCCACCGGATTTTGCTGACTTCAGCTGTGTGTCATGTTTGGTTGGTCAAGAGAATTATCTTAAGTGAGGCCCCTGGAGCACGCTGGGTAAGTAGGCACAGCAGGTAGAACAGTTACTGGAATAAGTATTCCAAGTAGGGTGAGAGAGAAAAGGAATAGAGAGTTTGTTTAGCATTTGTTCAAGTGAAGAATGATCCACAATTTCCACAAAATTTAAGTAGTCTTAAAGGACATTTCACTGACAGATGTACCTTATAATCTCTGACTTTGTGTAACCCTGCTTCAAAACAAAGCAATTTATTGAACTCAATAGTCTCACTATTCTGGAGGTTTATAAGGTTAAAAATACCTGGAGTTTTGTCAGCAGCAATAGCATGAAGTGGGCTATTATTAATGATGAGCATGTTGACAGTACCTATGAACACGGAGACTGAAGCTTGATGGCTGATGACCCTGAGTTAGAAGAAAAGAGAAAAGTTTATATTGCATTTTTTTAAAGTCAAGAAGAAAAGAACTTACCTCCACATTTCTTGGATATTATCTTTTCACAACTTGGTCACTTGTTCCTACTCCTGGGTATATATTGGAGCCACCTGGAGGTATCTAAAAAACCTATGCTCGGGCCTACTCCAAATTAACTGAATCGTTGCTGAGCACTGCCCACTTGCAGCCAGGGTTCAGAACCGCTGTTGGACCAGATGTTTTCCTGGTGGCCACTTCAGATAATGGTAGCTGTAGGATATGTAAATTACAGAATGGTAACTGAAAATGGTTTAGCCGATCTGTCCTAATGCTTACTTTAGAGTGACTAAATCCATGCAAATGCTGGATTTCAAGAATCACATAGAATTTATGTATCTGGTTCAAGAGTCACATTCATTCACTGTTCCTGAAGAAAGCAGAAAGGTTAATAGTGCAAACTTGCTGAACTATTATTTGCCTTCTATTTATTGCCACTGTGCATCCTAATTAATCATTATAGAACAACCAGTGTTGATGGGTAGGTGATGCACAGGGCTGGCATGAAGTTAGGAGGAATGTGATTAGTTTCCTCACCATGAAAGATTAGACTCAGTGTATTTAATTTAATTTGGATTTACTGTTTATTGCTATTTTTTGGGGGGGCTGGAAAATTCCCTAGGTTTTTCCCATTAGTATTAAAAACATGGTGTTTGTTGTATGGGGAGTGTTCAGTAGTTTTTTCTCTGCCTTCTGAGCTAACCATTTGATGTAAGGATGGATAGATTTTCAATGACTATATATTTGATTTTATAATTTCACTTATGCTGGTTCATAAATACTAACATATTTTTGGGTCCCAAAGCTTAGTATTTGCTTCTATAATCCTGACATGTCATTATTTTTCACCATTAATAAAAGCCTTAGGCTTTAAAGATAACAATTTCCCCAAATAATCAAACCAAAACTATTAAAGTGAGCAAGAAGAATGATGAAAAATAAATTAAAAAATAAATTCAGATGTTCTTTGAATACATATTTATAATCAAAGGGCTAAACTATTTTGAATCCAAAAGTAGAAATGCATTATAAAATGTCTGCATAAATGATCAAAACGTGAGCCTTCAAATACATTTCCTTGATTTAGTAATTCTTTTCACATTGCAGAAACTCATTTTAACAACTGCATTCAGTGGCAAAGAACTCTAAGACTCAAAAGTAAGATTAACTATAATCCCTAGGATAGAAGATAATTAAAGCTCTGAATTAAAAAGAGTATCACACCTCTAACCATGGAACAGAAACCAGAACTCAGATCTCCCAGCCTCTAGCAAGATGGTGTTACCTTCTAGGAGTCCAACTTACTTTCTTTAAAAAGGTTTTTTCTCTCTTACTTACTCATTGGCTCTATTTCTTGCTTTGATGCTAGCTTTTACTTATATTATTGAAGACATAAATAGTGGAAGTCTAAAAAATATTTTCTATCTTAAAAAGTTAAGAATTCTATTTTCCTGTATTTCCCTTAAGAACATATTCAGGCACATAATATTTTATAATTTTCCTTTCTGCATTTCTTTACACATTTTAAAATATTTTATACATCATATATATTTTGTTTTTCACATACACATTTTATTTATTGCTAGCCCATGTTTTTCCAAAAATATTTAAGTTATCCTACAAGTAGTTATTGGGTCACTATAAAATTTAGCCTAATAAAATATAAAATAGATATGTTAGAAAGAAAAAAGAAAAGTATAAAATAGACTAACAATTTATCATAGCATACAGTACTAAGAAAAAATTGAAGGTATAAACAGATACGTGGATCAGCCTGGGGGTAGATAGGCTTGTGTTTATATTCAGAATAGGCAACCTTTCATTTCTGCATCACATTTTAGAATTTCACTGAGTGACTGTTGGAATAAAGTCAGAATTCACCTACAGATTGATATTTGTGACATTTCCAGTATTTGTAAGTAGTATGTGATGGACAGTTTATGTATAGATAAATTCCCATGAATATGGAAATGTTTGAGCCTTAAAATGTAATATTAGGTTATTTTCCACAAGAATTGTGACAAATACATTAGTGTAATCAACTTATGAATACATCGGCTTTCCCACAGCCTTCTCATCTGAGAGTGTTTTATATATTTTTTAAAATAAAAAACACTTAGAATTAATGGGTAATACAGTATGAGCATTTAAAAAAATAAATATGACCAAAATGCACACCAAACTGAATGTATCAGTTTATATTCCTGGCTTTAGGTATGCCTTGGACATAGCTGTTGGAGTCTTCTTTTAACTAATTTTACAGTACTTTAAAATTATTTTATTATTTAATAATATTTTTCATGATTTCTTTTATACTACTTAAAGGCTTTTTCAATCTGTAGTCAGTTCCCCTTTTTTTCATTCCTGATAGTGGCCTGTGTTTTCTTTCCTTTCTTTTCTGATTATTCTTGTCTATTCTTGTCTGTTTAGTCATTTCTGTGAAAATATCAGTTTTTAAAAATTTTGTTAGCTTGTTGTTTTTATCTTTATGATAGTCTTTTTCTTTTTTTTTTTTTTCTGACTTGTGTTATAGGTAAGTACACATTTTCAGTCTTTTTTGTTTTTTCCTAAATGCAGTTAGGGTTGTAAATTTATTTTGAGTACCACTTTGAATATAACCTAAGGTTTTGGAAAACAGTGATACTAGTTTCATTCAATTTTAAGTTTGTAATTCTCTTTATTTAATATTTGAATTATAAAATTTTCAGATACTTGAATTCTTATTTTGACTCTTATTGTTTGTCCAAGTATTGTATTGTGATTAGGGATTAGGTAATGACTTTTATGATATAATTTAAAAAACTTTCTTGGGCATGGAATATCTTCCGATTTGTTAGTGCCATCTTTAATTTCCTTCATTAGGCTTTTATGGTTTTCAGAGTACAAGTCTTATACCTCTTTGTTTGAGTTTATTCCTAGGTATTCTGTTATTTTTGGTACAATTGTAAATGGTACTGTTTTTAAATGTCTCTTTCTGCAACTTTGTTATTAGTGTATAAAAACACTACTGATTTCTGAATATTAATTTTGTATCCTGCAGCTTTACTGAATTTGTATATTCTCGTAGTTCTTGAGAATGCCATCATGGTCAACTAGGAAGTCAAATTTTATAAATATTCCTTTAGTATATGGTTAGAAGTTTTATTCTATTTATTGAAAGCATAAATCAATCAGGTCATTTGTTAATTATGTCATTCATAACTCAATGCATTTCTTGTTTCTTAAGTATTTGGTCTAAAGAGTTTCTAAAGAGTTATATGAAGTTATCAAGTATATTTATATAAATATAAATATAAAAATAAATAAATAAATAAATATATATTTATATATATGCTTTATAATTTGTTGACTTTTCTGAAATCATATCAGTTTTTTTGTATATATTTTAAGGATGTAAGATGCATAAATATTTGGGAATCATATCATTTGGTATCTTTGTCCATTTGGACATACTTTTCATCCTCACTTCAGAATCACATATACATTTGGACAAACTTTTCCTCTTTGACTTTTTAAAAGATTTTTATTTATTTATTTGACACAGAGAGAGAGAGATCACAAGTAGGCAGCGAGGCAGGTAGAGAGGGGGAAGCAGGCTCCCTGCCAAGCAGAGATCCCGATCCGGGACTCGATGCCAGGACCCTGAGATCATGACCTGAGCTGAAGGCAGCGACTTAACCCACTGAACCACCCAGGTGCCCCTTCCTCTTTGATTTTAATAATTCAAAAACTATTTTATTTTGTCTGATTTCTTGTGGCATCCTATTTTTTTCAACAATCCTGTGCCATTTGATTTTAGGTGGGCCTGTTACAAGTAACATAAGTTGGATCTTGTTCCTTATGATATTCTCTATTACTTTAATAGTTGAAAGTAACTTATTTTCATGCATAGTATTATTGAAGAGTTTAGACTAATTTCTGCCATATTGTTTTGTATTTTCTACTTTTTTTTGTTTTTTGTTTGCTCTTCGATTTTTTTTTTTTTTTTTCATCTTCCTTGCTATTTGTTAGATCATTGCATTTTGCCCTTCACTGGTTTGGCATCTATAAATTATGTTCTTTTAGGGGCTATACTTAAATTTTTGTTTCTATTTCTTGTTTTTTTTCAGCTTTATATTTTGAAATAATTATAGACTCATGGAGTTGCAAAAATTGGATAAACATATCCATGTACCTGTCACCCAGTTTTCTCTAATGGTAATATTTTAAGTAACTGCAGCACATTATCGGAAACCCCAAGCTGGCATTGATCCGTATATATTTAGTAGCCTGTACATTTCACCAGTTTTGCATAATTCATTTTTTATATGTGTGTATGTATTTCTGTGATATATACCACTGCATAGGTTTGTATAATTAACACCAGTAAAAGTACAGAACTGCTCTATCCGCAAAGGAACTGATTGATACTACCTCTTAATGGTAGTATTACCTTCAAGACCACCCCTGGCTACCACTAATCTGCATCTCTAAAGTTATATTATTACAAGAATGTTATATAAATGAAATCATACAGTCTGTAAATTTTGAGAGTTTTTATTTTTTCATTCTGCATCCAGATTTTCTGTGATTGTATAGTTTGTTTCTTTTTAATGCTGAGTAGTAGTTTATTTTATGGATGTCCCAGATTTTGTTTATCTATTCACCCCTTGAAAGATGTTGAGTTATTTTGAGTTTTGGTCTAGTACCAAAAAAAAAAAAAAAGCTGCTATAAATATTTGTGGACAGATGTTTGTGTGAACATAATGTTTTCATTTCTTTAGAATAAATGCCAAGGAATATGCTTATGTTTTTAATATGAAATTAATCTTGTATCTTTTTAAACAAAGTCTAGGTTTTAATCAATATTCAAAATTCTCCCCAAATCAATATACCAAATATACTAAACAGGCTGTATTTTTGTTGTAATCCACCGTGTTTGCCTATTGTCCAGAATTTTAGTTCTAATATCTTATTAAAAACATTTTTTGAAAATAAAAAATAAAAAAATCACCTTATTTAACTAAAAAAAAAAATCAACCTGTTCAATATAAAACATTTTCTGTAATCGTACCTATTTAAATATTACAATAGATTTTATTAATTCAGTTGCTTTAATTTTTCTTTCTTTCTTTTTTGCATCTTCTTTCCTTCTAGAATTTTTTCCTTTTTGGTAGCATATAGTTTTACTAAGAAAAAGTTTGCATGTGGTTTACTTTCTATATAGGACTCCTAGATTTCAGTTCTTTGCCATAGCATTTTGAAGGCATTATTTCTTTCATTTCTATATTTAATTTTGAAAATTATAAAATAGAAGTAGTATACTTTCTTCAATTTGTAATAATCTATCATTTTTATTTGAATGCTCTTAGATATTTTTTATCCTTGTTTTCAAGTGTCATTTGAACTACATTATTGCACCCTAATATTTTAATCCTTTTCATTATATGGTGGGTCTTTCATTTTGAGGACTATCCCTTCATTTTTCCCCTTCTCCCAATTCTGGGAAATTCTCAGGCATTATTCCTTCAAATACAGATTAACTTACATTCTCATTTACATTAGCTCTTTTTTCCTTTCTGAAACTACTGAGAGGTTGATTTTGGAAATTTCTGAATTCCTCATTTCCCTCTTTAGTCATTTGTTGAATTAGTATTACAACAATTATACTTTTCATTTAAAGTTATTATTATTACTATTACATTTTGTTGCATTATCTTCTATGCTTATTTTATTTAAATAACATTTCCCTCCTTTCTCTGAGTTTAGCTTACTTTTTAAAATAAGTTAATATCAATTAATTTATTAATTCATCTTATTATATCTAAGTTGTCTTACTGTGTAAAATTTGTTGATTCTTTTTTTTTTTTTTTTTAAATTTTATTTTTGATAAACATATAATATCTTTTTATCCCCAGGGGTACAGGTCTGTGAATCGCCAGGTTTACACACTTCACAGCACTCACCATAGCACATACCCTCCCCAATGTCCATAATCCCAACCCCCCACACCCCCCCATTAACCCTCAGTTTGTTTTGTGAGATTAAGAGTCACTTATGGTTTGTCTCCCTCCCAGTCCCATCTTGTTTCATTTACTCTTCTCCTACCCCCTTAACCCCCCATGTTGCATCTCCTCTCCCTCATATCAGGGAGATCATATGATAGTTGTCTTTCTCCGATTGACTTATTTCGCTAAGCATGATACCCTCTAGTTCCATCCATGTCGTCGCAAAAGGCAAGATTTCATTTCTTTTGATGGCTGCATAGTATTCCATTGTGTATATATACCACATCTTCTTTATCCATTCGTCTGTTGATGGACATCTAGGTTCTTTCCATAGTTTGGCTATTGTAGACATTGCTGCTATAAACATTCGGGTGCACGTGCCCCTTTGGATCACTACGTTTGTATCTTTAGGGTAAATACCCAGCAGTGCAATTGCTGGGTCATAGGGTAGCTCTATTTTCAACATTTTGAGGAACCTCCATGCTGTTTTCCAGAGTGGCTGCACCAGCCTGCATTCCCACCAACAGTGTAGGAGGGTTCCCCTTTCTCCGCATCCTCGCCAGCATCTGTCATCTCCTGACTTGTTAATTTTAGCCATTCTGACTGGTGTGAGGTGGTATCTCATTGTGGTTTTGATTTGTATTTCCCTGATGCCGAGTGATGTGGAGCACTTTTTCATGTGTCTGTTGGCCATCTGGATGTCTTCCTTGCAGAAATGTCTGTTCATGTCTTCTGCCCATTTCTTGATTGGATTATTTGTTCTTTGGGTGTTGAGTTTGCTAAGTTCTTTATAGATTCTGGACACTAGCCCTTTATCCGATATGTCATTTGCAAATATCTTCTCCCATTCTGTCAGTTGTCTTTTGGTTTTGTTAACTGTTTCCTTTGCTGTGCAAAAGCTTTTGATCTTGATGAAATCCCAATAGTTCATTTTTGCCCTTGCTTCCCTTGCCTTTGGCGATGTTCCTAGGAAGATGTTGCTGCGGCTGAGGTCGAAGAGGTTGCTGCCTGTGTTCTCCTCAAGGATTTTGATGGATTCCTTTCTCACATTGAGATCCTTCATCCATTTTGAGTCTATTTTCGTGTGTGGTGTAAGGAAATGATCCAATTTCATTTTTCTGCATGTGGCTGTCCAATTTTCCCAACACCATTTGTTGAAGAGGCTGTCTTTTTTCCATTGGATATTCTTTCCTGCTTTGTCGAAGATTAGTTGACCATAGAGTTGAGGGTCTATTTCTGGGCTCTCTATTCTGTTCCATTGATCTATGTGTCTGTTTTTGTGCCAGTACCATGCTGTCTTGATGATGACAGCTTTGTAATAGAGCTTGAAGTCCGGAATTGTGATGCCACCAACTTTGGCTTTCTTCTTCAATATTGCTTTGGCTATTCGAGGTCTTTTCTGGTTCCATATAAATTTTAGGATTATTTGTTCCATTTCTTTGAAAAAAATGGATGGTACTTTGATAGGAATTGCATTAAATGTGTAGATTGCTTTAGGTAGCATAGACATTTTCACAATATTTATTCTTCCAATCCAGGAGCATGGAACATTTTTCCATTTCTTTGTGTCTTCCTCAATTTCTTTCATGAGTACTTTATAGTTTTCTGTGTATAGATTCTTAGTCTCTTTGGTTAGATTTATTCCTAGGTATCCTATAGTTTTGGGTGCAATTGTAAATGGGATGGACTCCTTAATTTCTCTTTCTTCTGTCTTGTTGTTGGTGTAGAGAAATGCAACTGATTTCTGTGCATTGATTTTATATCCTGACACTTTACTGAATTCCTGTACAAGTTCTAGCAGTTTTGGAGTGGAGTCTTTTGGGTTTTCCACATATAGTATCATATCATCTGCGAAGAGTGATAGTTTGACTTCTTCTTTGCCAATTTGGATGCCTTTAATTTCCTTTTGTTGTCTGATTGCTGAGGCTAGGACTTCTAGTACTATGTTGAATAGCAGTGGTGATAACGGACATCCCTGCCGTGTTCCTGACCTTAGCGGAAAAGCTTTCAGTTTTTCTCCATTGAGAATGATATTTGCGGTGGGTTTTTCATAGATGGCTTTGATAATATTGAGGTATGTGCCCTCTATCCCTACACTTTGAAGAGTTTTGATCAGGAAGGGATGCTGTACTTTGTCAAATGCTTTTTCAGCATCTATGGAGAGTATCATATGGTTCTTGTTCTTTCTTTTATTAATGTGTTGTATCACATTGATTGATTTGCGGATGTTGAACCAACCTTGCAGCCCTGGAATAAATCCCACTTGGTCATGGTGAATAATCCTTTTAATGTACTGTTGAATCCTATTGGCTAGTATTTTGGCGAGAATTTTTGCATCTGTGTTCATCAAGGATATTGGTCTGTAGTTCTCTCTTTTGATGGGATCCTTGTCTGGTTTTGGGATCAAGGTGATGCTGGCCTCATAAAATATGTTTGGAAGTTTTCCTTCCATTTCTATTTTTTGGAACAGTTTCAGGAGAATAGGAATTAGTTCTTCTTTAAATGTTTGGTAGAATTCCCCCGGGAAGCCATCTGGCCCTGGGCTTTTGTTTGTTTGGAGATTTTTGATGACTGTTTCAATCTCCTTACTGGTTATGGGTCTGTTCAGGCTTTCTATTTCTTCCTGGTTCAGTTGTGGTAGTTTATATGTCTCTAGGAATGCATCCATTTCTTCCAGATTGTCAAATTTGTTGGCGTAGAGTTGCTCATAGTATGTTCTTATAATTGTCTGTATTTCTTTGGTGTTAGTTGTGATCTCTCCTCTTTCATTCATGATTTTATTTATTTGGGTCCTTTCTCTTTTCTTTTTGATAAGTCTGGCCAGGGGTTTATCGATCTTATTAATTCTTTCAAAGAACCAGCTCCTAGTTTCGTTGATTTGTTCTATTGTTTTTTTGGTTTCTATTTCATTGATTTCTGCTCTGATCTTTATGATTTCTCTTCTCCTGCTGGGTTTAGGGTTTCTTTCTCGTTCTTTCTCCAGCTCCTTTAGGTGTAGGGTTAGGTTGTGTACCTGAGACCTTTCTTGTTTCTTGAGAAAGGCTTGTACCGCTATATATTTTCCTCTCAGGACTGCCTTTGTTGTGTCCCACAGATTTTGAACCGTTGTGTTTTCATTATCATTTGTTTCCATGAATTTTTTCAACTCTTCTTTAATTTCCTGGTTGACCCATTCATTCTTTAGAAGGATGCTGTTTAGTCGCCATGTAATTGGGTTCTTTCCAAATTTCCTCTTGTGATTGAGTTCTAGCTTTAGAGCATTGTGGTCTGAAAATATGCAGGGAAGATTCCAATCTTTTGATAACGGTTGAGACCTGATTTAGGACCGAGAATATGATCTATTCTGGAGAATGTTCCATGTGCACTAGAGAAGAATGTGTATTCTGTTGCTTTGGGATGAAATGTTCTGAATATATCTGTGATGTCCATCTGGTCCAGTGTGTCATTTAAGGCCTTGATTTCCTTGTTGATCTTTTGCTTGGATGATCTGTCCATTTCAGTGAGGGGAGTGTTAAAGTCCCCTACGATTATTGTATTATTGTCGATGTATTTCTTTAATTTTGTTATTAATTGGTTTATATAGTTGGCTGCTCCCACGTTAGGGGCATAGATATTTAAAATTGTTAGATCTTCTTGTTGGACAGACCCTTTGAGTACGATATAGTGTCCTTCCTCATCTCTTATTATAGTCTTTGGCTTAAAATCTAATTGATCTGATATAAGGATTGCCACTCCTGCTTTCTTCTGATGTCCATTAGCATGGTAAATTCTTTTCCACCCCCTCACTTTAAATCTGGAGGTGTCTTCATGTTTAAGATGAGTTTCTTGTAGGCAACATATAGATGGGTTTTGTTTTTTTATCCATTCTGATACCCTGTGTCTTTTGATTGGGGCATTTAGCCCATTAACATTCAGGGTAAGTATTGAGAGATATGAATTTAGTGCCATTGTATTGCCTGTAAGGTGACTGTTATTGTATATTGTGTCTGTTCCTTTCTGATCTACTACTTTTAGGGTCTCTCTTTGCTTAGAGGACCCCTTTCAATATTTCCTGTAGAGCTGGTTTGGTACTTGCAAATTCTTTCAGTTTTTGTTTGTCCTGGAAGCTTTTAATCTCTCCTTCTATTTTCAATGATAGCCTAGCTGGATATAGTATTCTTGGCTGCATGTTTTTCTCGTTTAGTGCTCTGAATATATCATGCCAGCTCTTTCTGGCCTGCCAGGTCTCTGTGGATAAGTCTGATGCCAATCTAATATTTTTACCATTGTATGTTACAGACTTCTTTTCCCGGGCTGCTTTCAGGATCTTCTCTTTGTCACTAAGACTTGTAAATTTTACTATTAGGTGACGGGGTGTGGACCTATTCTTATTGATTTTGAGGGGGGTTCTCTGAATCTTCTGGATTTTGATGCTTGTTCCCTTTGCCATATTGGGGAAATTCTCTCCAATAATTCTCTCCAATATACCTTCTGCTCCCCTCTCTGTTTCCTCTTCTTCTGGAATCCCAATGATTCTAATGTTGTTTCGTCTTATGGTGTCACTTATCTCTCGAATTCTCCCCTCATGGTCCAGTAGCTGTTTGTCCCTCTTTTGCTCAGCTTCTTTATTCTCTGTCATTTGGTCTTCTATATCGCTAATTCTTTCTTCTGCCTCATTTATCCTAGCAGTGAGAGCCTCCATTTTTGATTGCACCTCATTAATAGCTTTTTTGATTTCAACTTGGTTAGATTTTAGTTCTTTTATTTCTCCAGAAAGGGCTTTTATATCTCCCGAGAGGGTTTCTCTAATATCTTCCATTCCTTTTTCAAGCCCGGCTAGAACCTTGAGAATCGTCATTCTAAACTCTAGATCTGACATATTACCAATGTCTGTATTGATTAGGTCTCTAGCCTTTGGTACTGCCTCTTGTTCTTTTTTTTGTGGTGAATTTTTCCGCCTTGTCATTTTGTCTAGATAAGAGCAGATGAAGGAGCAAGTAAAATACTAAAAGGGTGGCAACAACCCCAGGAAAATATGCTTTAGCCAAATCAGAAGAGATCCCAAGTCGTGAGGGGGAGAAAGGGGATAAAAAGAGGTTCAGAAAGAAGGAAAAAAAAAAAAGAGAGAGAGAGAGA